>NW_027187258.1:801264-804457 GCF_028583685.1 Petaurus breviceps papuanus | reverse complement strand
TGTGTATGTGTGTGTGTATGTGTGTGTGGTGTGTGTGTGTGTGTGTGGGGTGTGTGGGGTGTGTGGGGTGTGTGGGGTGTGTGGGGGGTGTGGGGTGTGTGGGGTGTGTGTGTGTGTGGTGTGTGTGTATGTGTGTGTGTATGTATGTATGTGTGTATGTATGTATGTGTGTGTGTGTGTGTGTGTGTGTGTGTGGAGAAAGAACAGGGTTAGAATGTGATAATGTACATATGGGTAAGAACAGAACAAGGTAGGGGAAGAGGAGGCAGAGAACCGTAGTAACGAGGCAGTTAGGAGAAGGGAAGAACATAGAAGAAAGATGAAAGATTCTGAGAGGCAAAGGAGGGAGGGCATTCCAGGCACAGGGAACAGCTAATTAAAAGGCATGGAGACAGGAGATGGAAATGTCTCCGTTTTACAGAAGAGAAGATGAAGGCCCAGAGAAGTTAAACCACTTGGCTAAGATTACACAGCTAAGACCTGGCAAAGACAGGATTCAAACCCAGGTCCTCTAACCCCAAACCGAGTGTTCTTTCTATGGTATCACTTTCCTTCATGGGTGTTCCTACCTACCCTGATTCTTCACCAAAAAACCCAAACCTTTCAAGGATCAAATGCTCAGCAAAGATGAAAAGATGGAGTCAGACCCAAGGCTGGTGCATTAGCATCCCTTGCCAACAGGGAACTCAGCAGCCATAGACAAGGGAGCAGCTAAAGAAATAGGCCAGCCATTCTGCAAAGAAATTCCCAACTATGGGAGGCAAGGCACTCAATCATGTCTATCCTTACACCAAAACATTTCTACTGATCCTTGCTGTTGTGGAAAAGAGCTAGAAATAATTAAGGAGCAGCGATGCACTGGGCCTGGAATGAGAGCAGAGTTCAAATCCAGCCTCAGAAAATTCCTAGCTTCGTGACCCTGGGCAAGTCTTCTAATCTGTCTGCAGAGGTTTCCTCAGCTGTACAATGGGGATAATGACAGCACCTGTCTTGAAGGCTTGTTGAGAGAAGAAATTGAGACAATAATTATACAAAGCACTCAGCATAAAGATATTCTTATTCTCCCCTTCTCCCCAATGGAATATTCTTGGGCCATAGAAGACAATTCAAGGGCAGAGGCAGCTCGAGTTGCAGCACAGCAGAGAGTGGGCTTGGGGCTTCGGGCCAAGTGGAATTCACCATGGCTGATGTGGAGAAGGGCAAGAAGATCTGTCCAGAAGCATGCCCACTGCCACACTGCCCAGAAGATGGGCCCCGATCAGAACAGGCTTTTTAGCTGGAACACCAGTGGGTCTCTGGGATTCTCTTCTACAGATGCCAACAAAAACAAAGGTGTCACCTGGGGAGAGGACACACTGATGGAATACTTGGAAAACTCTGAGACGAAAGTGATCTGCACAGGCATTAAGAAGGGAGAAAGGACAGACTCAATACCTAAAAAAGGCCACCAACGAGTAACAGTTGTCTGCGGCCTTATTATGAAAAGGAGATGTCTCATGATGAGATTTCTTTTCTTTTTTTACATGTATCATAACAACCCAATTTAAATTGCTTTCATCACCCAGAGAATTTTGATCATGAATGGCTGTTTAAAAAATTTTGTTCAGCAGTCCTAATAAAGGAATGGTCATAATTACAGCGTCAACCAAGCTATTACACTTTTTAATTTCTTTTAAAAATTTTGATCAGGGACTTTGTTTTTTTTTTTAAATCAAAGGCAATGCGCTCCACCTCTGTCTTGGAAAGTTTTGATTGAATCTCACTTCTTTTACTAAACAATGGGGAAAACAGACTTGAAACTTTCATAAGACTTTTACATATAGTATGTTTGGGGGCGGGGGGAGAAGTTATCTTTTGGAAAAAGTTCTGCCCCAGCCTGTCCAAAGGCAAGGTCAACTGAATCCAAACAAACCCCACAAATTTCCCATTCAAATTCCCTAATATTCCATGCATAAGCAGCTTAATTACAATGACTTGATTAAATACTGCCTTCAAATTGTTGAAAGGAATTTCAGTGTATTTTCTTGTCTAACAATCCTGAGTAAACAGTTCTCAGAAGATGAAATTAAAGATATTTATAAGCATATGAAAAATGTTCTAAATCACTATTGATTAGAGAAAGGCAAATCAAAACAACTCTGAGGTACCACATCTCACCAGCCAGATTGGCTAAGATGACAAAAAAAGGAAAATGATAAACGCTGGAGAGGATGTGGGCAAATTGGAACACTAATATGTTGCTGGTGGAGTTGTGAACTGATCGAGCCATTCTGGAGAGCAATCTGGAACTATGGCCAAAGGGCTATAAATAAGTGCATACCCTTTGACCCAGCAATACCACTTCTAGGGTTTTATCCCAAAGAGATCAGAGAACTGGGAGGAGGACCCGTATGTACAAAAATATTTATAACAGCTCTTTTTGTGGTGGCAAAGAATTGAAAATCAAGGGGATACCCATCAATTGGGGAATGGCTAAACAAGTTGTGGTATATGGATGTAATGGAATACTATTGTGCTGTAAGAAATGAGGAGCAGACGGACTTCATAATAACCTGGAGAGACTTATATAAACTGATGCTGAGCGAGAAGAGCAGAACCAGGAGAAATCTTTACACAGACACAATTGTATGTGTGATGACTAACTTCAATAGACTGGGCTCTTTTCAGCATATAAGATTATAAGACAACTCCAAAAGACGCATGATGGAAAGAGATACCCACATCCAGAGAAAGAGATTCAGAGTCTGAATGCAGAGTGAAGCAAACTACTTGATCTTTTTCTTTTCTCTTGTTTGGTTTTGTTTCCTCTTCCCCACTGATCATTCCATCAGTTATAATCCTTCTTTACAACCTGACTAATGATTAATGTGAAGATATTTGTAGATACTACATTTGAGTGAATGCCTCCATGACCAGGGGGTAGGGGGAGACAGAGGGGATAAAAATTTGAAACTCAAGGGACTGTGGAACTGAATGTTGTAAACTAAAAGTAAATAAACAAATCAATTTAATTAAAAAAAAATAAGAATGATTATTAAAAAAACAACCTGAGTAAAGAACATCCTCTCCCTCCTCTCCCCCTCCTCCCTCTCTCTCTCTCTCTCTCTGTCTCTCTCTCTCTCTCTGTCTCTGTCTCTCTCTGTCTCTGTCTCTCTGTCTCTCTGTCTCTCTCTCTGTCTCTCTCTCTCTCTCT
>NW_027187258.1:800384-800666 GCF_028583685.1 Petaurus breviceps papuanus | reverse complement strand
CGCGCTCTCTCTCTCTCGCGCTCTCTCTCTCTCGCGCTCTCTCTCTCGCGCTCTCTCTCTCGCGCTCTCTCTCTCGCGCTCTCTCTCTCTCGCGCTCTCTCTCTCTCGCGCTCTCTCTCTCTCGCGCTCTCTCTCTCTCGCGCTCTCTCTCTCTCACACGCTCTCTCTCTCTCTCACGCTCTCTCTCTCTCGCTCTCTCTCTCTCTCACGCTCTCTCTCTCTCTCACGCTCTCTCTCTCTCACTCTCTCTCTCTCTCACTCTCTCTCTCTCTCACTCTCTCT
>NW_027187258.1:783705-800284 GCF_028583685.1 Petaurus breviceps papuanus | reverse complement strand
CTCTCTCTCTCTCTCTCTCTCTCTCTCTCTCTCACTCTCTCTCTCTCTCACACTCTCTCTCTCACACTCTCTCTCTCTCACACTCTCTCTCTCTCACACTCTCTCTCTCTCACACTCTCTCTCACTCTCTCTCTCTCACACTCTCTCTCTCTCACACTCTCTCTCTCACACTCTCACTGACACAAGATTCAAGAAAATTTCAGAGACTCTTGGAAAGACTTGTAGCAACTGATACAAAACAAAGTGAGCAGAACTAGGAAAACCAACGAAGGGAAGCCTTGGAGTGCTAAGCAAGCCGCTCGACCGACTCCAGACACTAGATGCATCATGAGATGTACATTTGCAGACACTGATGTGCATATTGGCTTTATTTAAATATATTCATTTGACACAAGGGAAATTTGTGTTTTTAGTTCAGTGGGGACAGGTGGCCAACTGATCTTGGTGTTTGCCAAACACAAAACAGAAGCTAAGTTTGTTTCCCCAAAAAGAAAGCAAGCAAAGCTACAAGCCTATGGGGGCAGGGGACTGGCTGACTTCCTTTTCTTTGCATTTGCTCCAGAAGGAGAAAAAACTATTTGGGACATAGATAAACAAAGGCACAGTCCCAGAAAGAGTGTCTCCCAGCTCCTCTACCCCAAGCTACACGGGGAAGGCAAACTGGTCCTCAATTTGGAATTCACATTCCATTTTGCTACTTCCTACCTGGGAGACCTTGGAAAAGTCACAACCCCTCTAGACCTCAGTTGCCTCAGCTCTAAAATAGGGAGAGCATTAACTAAAAGTCCTCAAAGATCCCTCTGATAGCTTTAAGACTGCATTTTTTTTAAAGCAATAGGGGTTAAGTAACTTGCTCAAGGTTACACGGCCAGTTATTTCTGGGTGTGGTGCTGAGTATCTGAGACTAGATTTGCTCCAGGTCATCCTGACACTGGAGCTGGTGCTCTTACTCACTGTGCTACCTGGCCGCCCCTAAGACTACATTTTCATTTTAATTAAGATGGGTTTCATTAGCTAGAGGAGAACTGAACTGGGGTGTGAACCAGAAATAGGGAGTAAGAAGCTAGCCACAGGAAGAGCTCAGACCTGAAGGAGTCTCTCAGAGGTGGCATGTGGAGTAGAGTTTACCGCAAGAGAAAAGGTGCCTCATGGTGACTCCAATACGTATTGGGCAGCAATTGGCTGCACAGAGCCCAGTGCCTGGGCAATGCAAAGATGGAAGAAGTCTCACTCAGTCCCTAGCATCACGATCTCCTAGCACTTAAATAAATGTAGTTCAAGGACCTGGGTGAGCTGTTGGTCTGATGCTTTTTCATGGAGAAGAGGATGGAAAGAGACCAAGACAGTTTGATCCCTGAGCCAGAAAGACCTCCTCTGCCAAGAGCGGATACACCCCATAGGGATGTTGTATATGCCAAAAGGCCGCCCCATGGCTTTTCTTATTCTTACAACTCAAAGAAGCACCTCACTGTCGGCCACGTGGAGATATTTGGTTTTTCCAAGAGATCCAATTTTCGAACTGGTGGAATAGAAAGGGGGCAAGAGTGGACACCAGGAGAACCCCGGATTCCGATTTTGCCCTGGGACTTCCTAGCTACGTGTTCACTTGGGCCAGTCACCACTCCTTTCTGTCTGTTTCTCTCTCAGCCTCACTTTCCTCATTTGTAAAATGGAGACAGTACATATAAATCCCTTTGCAAACCTTCTAAGGGCAAGAGAAATATGGTCATTATTAGGCTATTCAAACAGCCCAAAGAAACTGGAGAAGAAAGCTGGTCTTCGCTGAACAATGATTGGGTTCACCTTCAGTTAATGGGTTTCTCAGGACCTCCAACGAGTAACAATGCACAGCCAGAGGCACCTGTCCCACGATGAGGGCCCATCCACATGAACAGCCCTCTCAGACCTGGGAAAGTGGGGCTCGGCATCTCCCCCCTCCCCCCAGCCAGTTGACCAATCTTCAGTGGTCTCCTTTTCTTCCTACTACCATCAATCCCCTTCTCTCTACTCAGGCAGCCACCATTCTGGTCTGACATCTCCTCTTACCTGGCCTACTTCAAGAGCCTCTTAATTAATGTCCCTGGCTGCAGTCCATTCTGTTAGCTGCCCAAGGGACTTTCCTAAAGCTCAGATTCAGAAATTCCTAAACCTGGCCATTCCCAAGCTCAAGAAACTGAAAAGGTTTCCTAGAGTCTTGAGAATAAAATTCAAGGACCTCCCTTAGGCTTTCGAACCCCAGGCTCCAGCCATCCTTTCCAGCCTGTGGTCTAGCCAGATTGCCCTGCTTGGTGTTATTTACAAAAGAGATTTGCCATCTCTTCCCTCCCATGCTTTTGCCCTCAAGGCACAGCCCAAGCACCACCTCTTCCATGAGGCCCTTATTGAGATCTCTACCTGCTCGTGCCTGTCTCATACTTTGTACATAGTCTACGCCACCCCCACCCCCCGTGTCAGCTCCTTGTAGGCAAACACTTTGTATTCTCAGAGCTTAGCACACTTAGATACTCCGTAAATGCTCACTGGTTATCTGTTATTGCCATGACCACAATTTAACATCTATTAGGGTAGAAAGGGCCCTGGGGGATGGGTTGGTCTTTTATTTGAGAAGTGGTTGGGTCCTGGGGGTCATACAGTGACATGACGGAGACCGGGCTTGCTCTCCCTCTCTTGGAAGAGGTGACTCACCTCCACTCCCAAGCATCTTCCTCCCCCCAGGCTCCACCCTTCCTCTGCTGCCTGAGGAAGGGGGGCCATGTCCCCTCACTTCCTCCATTCCTCTGGCTGCCTCTCCCCAGGCCCCAGCCCGAAGCTTGTTTCAGACCAAGGAGCTCCTTGGCAGCCTCCTCACAGTGTCCCTCAGCTGAGGCAGAGCTGGGATGAGAAGCCCCAGGCAGCCAGATTTCTCTACACCCACTCCCTGGAAGTAGAGGGCATGAGGCCAGCTTTCCACCAAGCTTGAGGCTACCCTGACACCAAGCGGCTGACCTGGGAGAAAGCCTGCTCAGACTGAAGGCTTGGAAGGTCCCAGACTGGGATAAGGGTGGAGAGGAATGTCAGCCATCACTCAGCCCCAGAGCTAGGAGGAATCAGGCAGACTGAGGGCATCTTCTCCTTACCCCCTGGGGTGCTCGGGGCGGGGGGGGGCACTAGCACAGGCAAGGGCTGGAGGCCAAAGACATAGGGAAATGCCAATGACTCCTTCCCCAGGTTTAGGCTCTTAGCCATCAGTCAATCAGCTTTCCTAAGGTGCTTGCAGGGCCTCTTCCTTCCAGCCTAATTAAAATCAGTTGTCTGACTAATTGGCTCGGGGGTGGGGTTTACAGGCACAGGTGCAATTGGCCCTCTGAGGCTGCTTGAGTTCCTGCAGGTGGATGGGAGTCCGAGAACTGGCTAATTTCAGAGCTGTGTGACCTTGGGCGTCTTTCCTAAAGTCTCTGTGCTGAAATGCAGGGGTCTCTTCTAGAAAATGAAGGGGCTGGAGAGAATAATTTGCAAGATCTCCTGCAATTTTAAATCTGAAACTGGGGTCTAGGAACTTGCTTTGCACAATATTTTTTATCACCAGATTTCAACAGAATTGATTTCCTTTGCAACCTATGCATTGTATTTGATGCATTACAAAACATTCTTCTGAGAAGGGGTTTAGAGGCTCCCTCAGGCTGACCGTTCAAGGGGTCCAGGGTCCCCCCAAAGTATAGAATCTCTACTCTGAAGCTTATGGCAATGAATACCAATAGTAAATAAATGAAATATGGATGCCTATTTAGTCATTCTCAACCACATGAACAGCAGAGGTAGCCTCAAGGGAGTTTCTTGAGGACCAGGGCTGTCTTTAGTCTCTCTTTGTATTCCCCATTGCTTAGCACAGTGTCTGGCACACAGTAGGTACTTAATAAATATGGTTTAAAAACCAATGTTTACTAGCTTCATCAAGACCTTGGGCAAGTCGTTTGTCTACTGGTCAGTGTTCAGGCAACTCTCTGAGACTACGTAAGTTTCAGAGCAGTTGTAAATCTGTAAGGGGAAAGGGGACAAAGTGTCTAGGCCAAAGGTGAAGGCGACCCCTATAAGGTGCTTTAAAATTCCAAGCACTTTACCTACCCTGTCTCCTTTGAGCCTCCCAGCCACTCTGTGAAGTAATTATATGCTACACGCATTCTCAATCCCCATTTTACAGATGGGGAAACTGAGGCCCATGGGAGTGTAGGGGTCAGAAGTCATTCCCATTGACCACACTAGAGCCCTGCCTTTCAGGGACCAGGCTTTTAGCCGGGAGCTACTGGACACCCCCCCCACCCTAAGCAAGCATCTAAGGGCCTCTAGCCCGTGCTGCTGGACCCTGGGGGGCAAGGGAGCACCTTAGGCCAGAGGGAGGAAGGAGGGAGGGCCCCTCTGTCCCTTGACCTCATCCTGGGCTTCCAGGAGCAGGGTGGGGCGCCTCAGCTGGGAAGTGTCGGGAGCTCTCCCTCCTTCCCTGCGGCAGTGAAAAGGATGAGTCACGTCTTGGCCCCGAGGCCCTGAGACCCATACGGGGCGGGGATGAGAAAGGAAAGAGGGGAGGGCAGGTACGGAGGCCCCCGCGTGATTCTTCCGCTTAGCACCTCTACCACCCCTCGGAGGGAGGGCACCTTTCTCAGCCGCAGCTGGCGTCCCCGGCCTGGACTGCCTGAGTTTCCTCCTCTGCAGAGGGGCTGTGCGGGTTCGCTGGCTGCTAGGGTTCCCCCCCACACCCGCATCCCCGTCACTGCTCCTGCCCCACTCACCTCGGGGGGGCAGCGCGCGGCGGCCAGCCGGCCTCACCAACCTCACTGCGTTGGCACGGAAGATGCGCTTCTCCCGCGGGCGCCCGTACTGGTCGGCGTTCTGCCGGTACAGCTCCAACATGTACTGGAGAGGGCGCCCGCGAGTCAGCGGCCGTCGGGGGTACTTCTGGGGCGCTTCTTGCAGCAGCGCCCCAAGCAGGGGCAGCAGTGTGGGCACCTGGACCGGCGCCACGGCATCCTGGGCGTGGGCACCCGTCGGGGAGCTAAGCCACAGGGCAAACAGCAGCGCCCACAGGATCAAGTCCGTGCCCGTGGGGCCCATGAGTGGGAAGAGGGGAGTAGGGAGCCGCAGGGAAACCACGGGCACTCTGGGACCTAGACTAGCAGACAGCTGGACTTGGAGGGCCCTGGGGCTGGGAAGGGGGAGGCATCAGCCCTGGGCTCAGCTCAGCCTAAATGCCCTCGAAGGGACCAAGGAGAAAACCTGCGATGTGCTCACTCTCCCGTCCGGCTTCACTCAGGTGATTCTATGCCTGTCCCCCAGACCTCTTATGAGCTGCCGAGAGGGGAGGGGAGGGATGGGCGTGTGGAGGAGGCCTTTGGTTGGCTCCCCCTCCAGGAAGCCCTCAACCCTTCTTCCTGACTGCCAGCTGCTTTCCTAAGGAGGCAATCTGGATGAGGACTCCCTGAGAGCAGAGCTAGAGAAGAGAAAAGAAACTTCCTTCCACTTCTCACTTCTCCTAAAAGGGTGAGCCAGATGTCCACCAAGGCTTAAGGGCCCTAGGCCTCTCCTTGGCTTCTTTTTCTGCCTTTAAAAGAGAGCAGGTGGTAAGAGCCAGCAGAAGAGGGCCCCAGCCTCCCTCTGGACTGGAGCAAGCAGGCCAGACTTGACCCTGCTCTAAGGCACCACCAGGGGCCACACTCAGGGCTGCCCTTGAGCCAAGTCTGTTCCAACCTGGAATGTTCTCCCACATCATCTTCCCCTCTTACTATCTTTCAGTGGCTTCAAGGCTCAGTTCAGGTGCCATCCACTGTCTACACAAGACCTTTCAGGACCCCTTACTAGTGTGCTTGCTTCCCTCCCCTAGGACTTTGCATTTGTTAGGGAGAAATTCCAGACCTATGATTTCACATGGTAGGGAACTCAAGATATAGAAACACTCCACGCATGCCGAGCTGGCTGTGACACCTGAAACTGACTGTGGCGTGATCATGCAGCCAGTGTAGGTCAGACTTGACCCACTGGAATGGAGACCTACCCAACTCTAGGATAGAGCTTCTTAACCCAGGGCTCATGAACTTGAATGTGTCCATTTAACAAATGAGGAAACTGCTTATTTACTTTTAGTTTACAACATTCAGTTCCACAATCCCTTGAGTTCCAAATTTTCTCCCCTTAAATTTTCTCCCCTTCCCCATATGGCAACTTGCAATCTGATTAAACTTTAGTCAAGTTGTAGAGAAGGATTATAACCAATGGAATGAATAACAAGAAAGAAGGAACAAAATAAAACAAAACAGAGAGAGAGAGAGAGAGAGACAGAGAGAGAGAGAGACAGAGAGAGAGAGAGAGAGAGAGAGAGAGAGAGAGAGAGAGAGAGAGAGCCAGTAGTTTGCTTCCACCTGCATTCAGACTCCGCATCTCTTTCTCTGGGTGTGGATGTGCCTTTCCATCATGAGTCTTGTGGAGTTGTCTTATAACCCTCCATTGCTGAGAGGAGCCCAGTTCCCTCCATGGCCTGACTGGAGAACCTGGCTTACATTCTGTGACTTTCCTTGACTGAACCTGACCTCAGCCCCTCTCTTGCCCCTAGGCCCACAACTCCAGGGGTGAGGAGGCTCCAGAAGCCTGAGCTCTCACTTACTAGGCCTGATGAGACATTAGTACCAGCCCCTACCCCACCCCGTTTCCAGATGAGTAATGATTGTCCCAATTTAGATTTTCCCACAATCTTCCAGACCTGCTATATTTCCTGTTGTTGGATAATTTACACCCATTTCCCAGAAATGTTTGGCAGCTGTCTTGGTTGCTTCTTGAAACCAGCCTTGAAGAGTAGACAAAGGACTTCCAAGGGGAGCCACTGAGTGCTTATTTAGGGCCTTGTTTAGAGATGCTTGGGTCCCCTTTGGAGATGCTGGTAGGGTCACTGCTGCCCCTCTGCCTGATGTCAGATTTCACACACACTAATGGGAAGCTCCTTTGCCTGAGGCTCTGGTGAAAGACCTCTTTACTCAATGCTCTCAGTCTGCTTTATGATTGCTGTCAATATGAGTAAGGTGTCCACAGCAACAATATCACAGAGCCATCAAAATCTCAAAGTTTGGACTCTCCATCCCTAGAGCTCACAGGATTATGTCCTCTGAGCCAGAAAGGCCATCTGGGCCAACTCCCACACTTGGTAGGATCAGGGACATTGAGTGACTCACCCAAGGTCACATGGCAATAAACAATAAAGACAGAATTCAAAGCCAGACCCTCTTACTCTATATCTAGCACTCTCGAAAGAAAGAGTGAACCCTCTTCCTTTGTATATGTGATGGGGGGATGGGAAATGTCTAGCCTCCCTGACCGCAGGACCAGTCCATTTGGGGCCCATAGGCAGTTGGCACAGGCCTAGGTAGAAATGGTTCTGGAGACTTTGCACTAATAGTAACAGTAGCCAGTAGTTAAAACACACTACAAGGTGTTCAAAGGCTTCACATAGCTGCCTGACTTGGCCTTTATTCATGCCCCCTGTGTTTAGCACAGCATCTGGCATACAGTAAGCATTTAATGAATGCTTGTTGATTTGACATATGTTGATGAGATAGATATGATTAATGAGATGGGGGAAATTATCCCTATTTCACAGATGAGGACACAGAGGCACAGAGAGGTTAATTATCTTCTGTGGTAAGTATAGTGGCAACCACACTGGCATCCCCAGGATGGCTGCTAGCACAGGTTCTTAGATCTGCTTTACTGGGAAGGCTAGCTGTTTAAGGGGTCCACAGTCTTTTTAATTACATTCATTAGTTCAGGGGGAAAGTCAGCACTCTGAACTTCAGAGAAAATACAAGGAGAGAAATAAAGACCAAGCGATAGAGCTCCTACTGCCTGAATCAAGTATATACTTTACATACACCCCTGGATGGGGAGAGCCTTTACATCTGAGCAGTCAGGGAACTCTGAACATACTGCCACTCGGATGGGCCTTGACCAGGGAGTCCCAAGATCCTTCTCATAAGCAAGCCCCCAAAGCAAAACATCAGCTCAGAATAGAAGGGTCACAACCCTATTGACTCAGTGCCTAATTAGAAATTAGCAAAAGGTGTGAAAGCCTTCCTTGGAGCAAGCCTCCCCTTAATGGACTCCAAGTGAAGCCTATTAATGGGATGGGAAGATCTTAAATCCCATTAACAGTACAGTAAGTCACATCTGCCAGGACCTTCCCTATTATTGCCCTTAGGAGCCTCTATACTTTGGATTCTTGGGAAACTGTCATGTTCCATGGTTCCATCTTTTGTAGCCAGGTACAATTTCTGGGAATACATTGGCATTGAAAAGTTGTGGTCCTGTCAGGAAGAAGCTTGGAATTCTTGAAAGTGTTAGGCAGTCTCTGAGCCTCGCTGCCCCCCATTCCTCCCCTCCTGTTCTGGGTCTCGTTCATTGTCCATTTTGGGTGTCTGTCCAAGAAGCTCTGCAGGGTGCCCATCCAACTGCAAGCCATACTCTGACCAATGGACATATTTATTTTTAAATTTTTATTTATTTATTTTCAATGGGCATTCTTTGTCATGGGCTTCCCTGATCCAGGAGATCTAGCCACTCTGCCTGGAAATCCCTTGGGGGTTACAGAGGAAGAGGATAGATTTTGGACTCCTGCTGAGCCCTGGAGACAGGCAGTGGCATCTGAGGAGAAGGGCTGGGTTTTCTCTTTAAAAAACCCCTGGAGTGGTCCTGTTAACTCCCAGAAAGAACTAGAGATGCCTCTCTCTTACTGTGGATTTCTCCTCAGATGTCAAAGACAACCAAGACAGGGTGACATTTGTCTTTAATATCACAAGAACTATCTTCCCTTCCCCTGCTGCTGGGGCAAGCCTTCTGGAAAGCCTCAAATGAGGTAGCCAGATGCTTTCTGACTTCCTGGGGAATGGAGAGCTGGAAGCTTTCTTGCCTCCCTTTCTTCCTTCTGCTTACTGGGAGAGTTTATTGACTTCACCTTGCCCGGGAGCCAAGCCTCTTTGCTCTTCTAACTTTTAGGGCAAGCTGAGGAAGAAAGCCAGTTTGTGATAGTGGGCTCAGCACTGGCCTAACTGGATGCCTAAGCCTGGAGTATATCCCAACCTCCAGCCAGAAGCATATTGGGAGCCTCAGTAAACTCTGAGGAACTGCAATGATGTTTAGAAGGGCAAAGGAACTAGGATGGCAACTAAGAATCTTCTACCTAGTGAAACCAAATAGAACCTTTCAGGGAAAATGATAGATAATCAATTAAATAGAGGACTTTCAAGCATTCCTGGTGAAAAGACCAGAGCTGAACAGAAAATCTGATTTTCAAATACAAGATTCAAAAGAAGCATGAAAAGGCAAACAGGAAAGAGAAATCCTAAGGGATTCAATAAGGTTAAACTGTTAACATTCCTATACAGGAAGATGGCACTTGCAACTCCTAACTTTATCATGACTAGGGCAGTTAGAAGGAGTATACACAGACAGAGGATGTAGGTATAAATTGACTTTGATGGGATGATAGGCAGAATTGTTGGATCAGTTCACAACTTCAACAACAGCGCATTAGTGTCCCTGTTTTTCCACATCCCCTCCAACATTTATCATTTTCCTTTTCTGTTATATTAGCCAAGCTGATATGCATGAAGTGGTAGCTCAGAGTTCTTTTAGTTTGCATTTCTCTTATCAATAGTGATTTCGAACATCTTTTTCATATGAGTATAGATAGCTTCGATTTCTTCTAAAAACTATTCATACTCTTTGATTATTGATCAATTGGGAAATGACTCATATTCTTATAAGTTTGTGTCAGTTCTATATATATTTGATAAGTAAGGCCTTTATCTCCAGTTTCCCATTTACCTTCTAATCTTGACTGCATTGGTTTTGTTTGTGCAAAACCTTTTTAATTTAATATAATCAACATTATTAATTTTATATCCCATAATGCTCTCTATGTCTTGTTTGGTCATACATTTTTTTTCCTTATCCATAAATTTCATAGGTAAATTATTCCATGGTTACTTATGGTATCACCTTATTATTTACTTATTATTTATTATTAGTTATTTACTTATGGTATCACCCTTTATGTCTACATCATGTACCTATTTTGACCTTATCTTGGTATGTACAGTGCGAAATGTTGGTCTATACCTACTTTCTGCCAAACTGCTTTCTAGTTTTCCCAGAAATTCTTGTCAAATAATTATTTCTTGTCCCAAAATATTAGCTCTTTGGGTTTGTCAAATACTAGATTACTATTGTCATTTACTACTGTGTACTGTGTACCTAATCTATTTCATTGGTCCACCCCTCTATTTCTTAGTACCAGATAGTTTTGATGATTACTGCTTTGTAATACACTTTGGGATCTGGTACTGCTAGGCGGCCATCCTTCACATTTTTTTCATTGATGTCTTGATATTCTTGACCTTTTTTCTTCCAGATAAATTTTGTTATTATTTTTTCTAGCTCTATCAAACAATTTTTTGGTAATTTGATTGGGATGACACTGAATAATTAAATTAATTTAAGCAGTTGTCATTTTTGTTATATTGGCTCAGCCTACCCAGGAGCAATGGATATTTTTCCAGTTGTTGGATCTGACTTTATTTGTGTAAAAAGTATTTTGTAATTGTGCTCATATAGTTTCTGGGTTTGCCTTGGCAGATAGACTCTTAAGCATTTTATACTATCTGCTATCTGCATTTATTTTATTATTATTTTTTTAAAGCAATTGGGGTTATGTAACTTGCTCAAGGTTACAAGGCCAGTTTTTTTGTGTGGGTGTTAAGTATCTGAGGCCGGAACCGATCCCAGGTCTCCCGACTCCGGGCTGGCGCTCTTAGTCACTGCCCCACCTAGCCGCCCCTTATCTGCATTTATTTTAAATGGAATATCTTTTGCTGCTGGACTTTGTTGGTAATATATAGGAATGCTGATGATTTATGTGGATTTATTTTATAGCCTGCAACTTTACTAAAGTTTTTATTTTTTAACTCATTTTTAGTTGCTTCTCCAGGATTCTCAAGTTTACCATCCTATCATCTGCAAAGAGGGATAGTTTGGTTTCCTCTTTCTAATTCCTCCAATTTCTTTTGCTTTTCTTATTGCTATAGCTGCCACTTCTAGAACAATATTGAATAACGGAGGTAATAATGAACATGCTTGCTTCACCCCTGTTCTCACCGGGAAGGCCTTTAGTTTATCTCCATTACAGATACTGGTTGTTGATGGTTTTCAGAGAGATACTACTTCTCATTTTAAGGAAAGTTCCACCTATTCCTATGCTTTCTGGTGTTTTTTTTTCTCTATCTATTGATATAGTCATATGATTTTTATTGGTTTTGTTATTGTAATGGTCAATTATGCTGATAGTTTTCCTAACATTGAACCAGCCCTGCCTTCCTGGTCATAGTGTATGATCCTGGTGACATATTCATTAGTGAAATTGCTCTTTCTTTTTCCTTCCCTGGTTTAGGTATCAGTAATATCCGTTGGTTTTTTTTTTCCTTTTTGGAGGGCAATTGGGGTTAAGTGACTTGCCCAAGGTCACAAGGCTAGTTTTTGTGGTAAGTGTCTGAGGCTGGATTTGAACTCAGGTCCTCCTGATTCCAGGGCCGGTGCTCTATTTGCTGCACTACCTAGCTGCCACATATCCATTGTTTCTTAGAGAGCATCATCATCATCATCATCATTATTATCATTATTATATGGCATTCAGGGACCCTCTAGACCTATTCACCGGGCTAAGACAGTAGCCTCAAACACTTCCCTCACAACTACCCTGCCCAGTCAATACTATAGGTACTATACTACCCATTTTGAGATGAGGAAGTTGAGGACAATAGAGGTACCCAGAATTACACAGCTAGTGGGGCTCTGAGGCAGGATTTGACTCAGGTCTCCTACCCCAGCGTCCAACATGCTAGAAAAAGCCACCTTGTAAGTGCTAAACCTCCAGACCTCCAGCTAGATTAGAGGCTAGATTCTGAATGAAGAAGGAATCTCCCAAGAGCCCAGAACAGGAGGGAAGCCAGCTTCTCGGCAGTTTTCTCTGGGGTGCCCCCCGACTCAGCACTTATTTTGCTGGGCCCTGCCTATGGGCTGCAAGCCAGATCCAGGGAACCCTCAGCTATTGACATCCTGGACCCCCCACCATACCCTGCCAGTCCTGACTTGTCCTTGGAAATTCTGCATGGCTGTGTGGGGGAGGGACAAAGCCTAGTACAAGGCACTCAGTGTCCCCCATGTACCATGAGCCTTCAGTGAACTTTCCAGGCTAGACCAGCTTTATCGAAACCCCTTAGGCTGAATCTGGCTCTGGTCCAGACCTAGCTCCCCTGGCCCAGAGCCAAACAATTTGAGGGAGGAGTTAGTGAGGGAGGGGCAACTGTGCTGGGGCTTGGCTTGCTCTTGGGGGGTTCCCATAGCCAGTTCAATTTGGGGCTTACCAGTGACCGAAACCCCCCAGAGTGCCTGCTGGCAGTGTGATGCAGTGGAATGGGCCCAGTGTGGAGTGAGAGGTGTGGGTTTAAATCCTGACTGCCCTCTCTAGGCCTCAGCCTCTTCCTCTGTCTAATGAAGAGGCTGGACAAGATGGCCTCCAGGCCCACTGGCAGCCCAGCCTAAACGACTTTTAACTTCCTGGCTTTGGGTCTCTAGGATACTTTGCAAGAGAGGAAGATGTTGGCTTGCTTTTCCATAGTAGGTGACTGCCTATTTTGGGGTGTGACTGGGGCAGACCCTGCTAACTAGCTTCCCCAGCACCGCTCTGTGCTGGAAACCACCACGCCTTGCAGCCTAGACTCACAGAGATCAGCCTCCCCCTTTCCTCTCTCCCACCCCCAGCTAATCTACTCAGGGTAGCTCTCTTCCCCCCCACCCACTTCCCCCTTCTGTCGAGTGGGCCAGTGAGTGCAAAGGCCCTAATTGCCTACAACCAGCTGCCACCAGTCTCCTTCACTCTGGTCCAGTCAAGCTCACCAGGCCTTGCTCCACCTGCCCTATCCCTGTTCTCTGAGAACAGCAGCCACATCAGCTGCCTCTGGGCCTTCCTGGCCCCCCTTCTCCTCAAAGGATTGGCTACTCCCATTCAAATGTAAACTCCCAGAGGGCAGGAACTAGCTCACTTTCACTGGTCTAGAGACAGAAGGATCCTGCAGACAACTTTCATCCACTTTATGCTTTGCCCATGTTATTTATGGCTCACATACAGAAAAAATGTGCTCCAGGCCTTAAAGCATAATGAGGCCAATTGAGTGAATGCTTTTCTTGAGTTGAAATGCTAGTGGGCAGTATTGGCCCCTCCTTTGTTCCTCAGGTACCAGCCTGAGCCAAAGGCAGGAAGCTCCCAAGGCCTGGCCCACAGCAGAGCCTTGTGGTTCCAGGTTGGGAGTGGCCTGGGGCTCCAGTGACAGGCTCATGTTTGTGGCCCATGGCCCCGGAGAAGCCTGTCTCCTCAGGGGAGGGGAAGAGATGGTCCCCCAGGCCCTCTCCCTTGGAGGTAGCTACTCAGATCAATCCAGCACAACCTTTTCAGAAGCACCTACTGGGTGCCAGACAGGGAACTCTCCATCCTCTAGGGGTGGTGAAAGGCAGATGAGTAAGTCCAATGGTGCTCTTCCGTCTCTAGCTGGTCTCTTTCTACACATACACAGAGACTGGGGAGAGAGTGGGAAGTACAAACAGGAGGGGACTAGAGGCTTCTGGGAGCTGCCATCCGTGCTCCAAAGGGAGCTTTCAGCTTGTCTGCTGATCATCTCCCTCATTTTATAGATGCACCAATGGCCTCGAACCTGAGGCTGGCTTGTGTGCTCCCCTGTGGGGGAGGGCAACCTGGGGGGAGGGGAGGCGCTGGAGGATATCACATGCTGTCTGAGAACCTGCTCGGCACCCCCTGAGCCTCTGCTTGGCCCCCCTGCTCCAGCAGCCTCATTCCTCCTGGGTCACGAGTCACAACATGTGATCTCAGCTATGGGCCATGAGGATCACCCTGGGACAGGGTGACATCATCGGCCTGCTGCCAGGTGACACAGGCTGGTGCCTAGGCCGAGGCCTGCCTCCTTGAGGAAGGAGGCCCTCAGCTGGCCCTGCTCTCTATAGCCTCTTTCCCGGGTCCTTTCCAAAGGCCCCCACTCTGCCCGATAAGGAAAGGGTAGGACCACAGAACATCAGGGCTTAAAGGGAGGCCAGAGGCCATCTCATCTGACTCTCTCATCTCACAGAGGAGGAGCTGTAGCCCTGAAAGAAGGGATGTACCCAAGGCCACACAGAACATAGCAGAGCCTGGATTGGGATGGATGGTGGTCTGCTCATGGCCCAGCCTGGGCTACCACTGCTCAACAATTCTAGAAGGAAATTGGACTTTGAGGCCTTCAGGGAGGAAAGGAAGAGAGCTGAGGTAGCCTGAAGGAGGAAGGAATTCTTTTCCCTCTTGACCCCTTCCCCAGTCAAGAAAGGAAGAGGGCAAGTGCTTAAGAACCAAGACAGTGGAAGGAAGGTAGCAAGGGAGAGTGGCCTTGCCTTTTGTTCTTGAGTTGGTCAGGCTTGGGAGGCCAGTAGGGGACCAGTGAGGACGCCTGGAGCTGTCTGGAAAATCCCCATTTGGGCTCCCAGAGTGTCTGTCTGTCTCACTGCCTGGGGCTGTGGGAAGGAGGCGGGAGGAAAGATTGAACTGAAAAAGCAGGGAGGGAGGCCAGGACAGAGGGAGGTGAGGACAGACAGAGGGAGGCCAGGACAGAGGGAGGTGAGGACAGACAGAGGGAGGAGGGAGGGAGGCCAGGACAGAGGGAGGTGAGGACAGACAGGGAGGAAGTCAGGATAAAGAGAGACAGCAGAGAGGGAGGCCAAGATGGACAGAGGCAGCAGGAAGGAAGGCCAGGACAGAGGGAGGTGAAGACAGACATAGGCAGCAGAGAGGGAAGCCAGGAAAGAAGGTCAGTATGTGGGTGTGTTTGAACACTAAGCTGGCCTAGAAGGAGCTTGGCCAGTGGGTGGAGGTTCTCCCTTGGAATGTCAGACCTAACCCCCCCCCCCCCCCCGGGACACTCCAAGGCACCAAATGAGACCATGGCTCTCTAAGACAAGGCACCAAGAGAGTCCTGGAGCCGCCCCTGCCACCAGCTAACATAAGCCTACTGTGTTCTACAGCTGCGGCCCATGCCAGCCTCACTGAGCCTCTGTGTTCAGTCCGCATTTGCATGACACAGCCAGGTCTAATAGATCTCTACCCCATACTTAGAGTCAAAAAGACCCAAGTTCCAACTGGGCCTCAGACACTTGCTGACTGCGTGACCCTGGCCATGACCCTTATCTTTTCCTCACTTCAGGTTTGTTGGGAGCTAAGGGATGGGAAATGCTTTGCCAGCTTTAAAGTCCTCTATAAAGATAAGTGCTCATTCTGTGTGCCCAGCACTCTGCCAAGGGAGTGCCATGCGAGAGACAAAAGGAAGATGCCCAGGCCTGGCAGAGCAGAGTCTTCTAGGCCTCTCGTTGCTGCCAGTGGCAGCCAGTCCTCTCATGCAGCAGCTGCTGCCTCAGGAGCAGAAAGCGTTCCTTTTGGTTGAGTCTGGCTCTAGAACTGAGGCCTAGCCCTGTGGTGTTCAAAGGGCAGTATCTGGGAGGCCCCTGACTCTGAGGGAGCAATCACTGAATTCTGGACAACTCAGACAAGGCTTGGTGGAGGAAGGGGTCTTTATATTGGGCCTTGAAGGATGGGCCCACATGGGAAATGAGGAGAGTGTGGGGAAGGCATTTCCCAGAATGGGCAGGAGTTGGGGGGAGAGGCCTCTGGAGCCAGCTGCTGGGCCAGGCCACTTGGGAACCAGAAGCCCCAAGACAATAGACTGGCCAAGTGGTGATCCAGTCTGCCCAGGGACCTCCGAGGAGGCCGAGCCCCATCCTGCTTTGGGACGGTTCCAATGGGCGATGAGTCTTCTGTGAGCCCTGATCTGTTCTGCATCCACCAGGGACAGGCAGGGTCACTCTAATTCTTCCAGTGTTTGAATTAGTCAGCCAACAAGCATTTATTAAGCACCTACTGCATGCCATACACTGTGGCAGATGGCTGCTGCCTCCCCTTCGATCTTTCCTTCTTCAGACTAAATGTCTCCATGTCCTTCATCCAAGCCTTGCCTTCCTCTTTTGCTCCTTCATTTCTTTAGGTAGAAATTTGGGTGAAATCACCTCCAAGGCCCCTTGAAGCACTGTCATTCTATTGCCAAACTTTCTGTGTGACCTTGGGAAAGTCCCTTCCTGCCTTTGGACTCCATTAGCCTTCTCTGATGAAAGAGAGTTGGAATTGGATGATCTCCAAGGTCTCTCTCAGCTTTGACATTCCATGATGATATTGGTGGTGTGACCTTGGATAAGTCACTTCATTCTAAGCCGAAGCCACCTTGTAGCTTTGCAGCATATTTCAAGCTTGGGAAGCATGTATGAGTGGAACTACAGAGGTCAGAGTGAGTGGAGTGTGTACTTCAGGGACACCCACATGTCATAGTAGGGAAAGGGAGACAGACAGAAAGGTCTGCATGTAGGAGCCAGGAAAGAGCTGTGTGTGTGTGTGTGTGTGTGTGTGTGTGTGTGTGTGTGTGTGTGT
>NW_027187258.1:725522-783695 GCF_028583685.1 Petaurus breviceps papuanus | reverse complement strand
GTGTGTGTGTGTGTGTGTGTGTGTGTGTGTGTGTGTGTGTGTGTGTGAGAGAGAGAGAGAGAGAGAGAGAGAGAGAGAGAGAGAGACAGAGACAGAGACAGAGAGACAGAGACAGAGAGACAGAGACAGAGAGAGACAGAGAGACAGAGAGTAAAAGAGCTCTGGTCTCTGGGGTGCCAGTTACTGTTGTGTGACCTTGGGCCCAGCCCTGACAACTCCAAGTCCCAGGATCCCCCCTGTGCTTCTCTTTCTCCTCCTATAACTGGGGCTGGGAGTGGTGGCAGACGAATCTCTAAGGCCCTTTGTGCCCCCCTATAAGGTGATATCAGAGCAATTCTAAATGAGAAAAGGCCTCTGGGCTCACTGACTCATTGATTGACTGACTGACTGACTGTGGGTCAGCTTCCTGCCATCATTCAGGGCATGTCTCCTACATGGGTTGTGGAATGAAGAGCAGGCGAAGGGGCTCAGTTACCTCCGAGTTCTTGCCAGGCTGAGTGCCATCCCTGTCCCAGAGTGTCTTGAACTGCAGCTGGTCCTCATGGCCTCCCGGGGATGCTCCCCCTGGGTTTGGGAGGAGGACCCCCAGACTCTCTTCTCTCACTCTAAATGCCATTCAGGCATCAAGCAGGGGAGGAAGGACCATGGGGGTGGAATACCGCATTTCCTGCCAAGCACAGCTGATTGGGTTGCTTAGTTTTTGCCAAAGTGCCTTGTTTTCTATTTTTTGTTCCTCACGAGAGAGGATGGCCTGCTGGGAAGGGTCCCAGCAGAGCAGGGCCTCCAACCCGATGTGTCAACAAAACCATTGGTAAAGCTACAAAGACAAAGCAGTTTTGCTTGAGCTTAGCTGTGCGAAGCTTGGCATGGATCTGGGTGATTAATTGGCCGTTTTCAGTGTGCCAGGCTGTGCCCCTACCTGGGGCCCTGGGCTCACCTCGCCCAGCCTGGGCCTCCGCCACCATTTCCTGGCCATTCCCAAACCATATCCTGCCCTGATTTCTAGCTCACCTCATGGGTGCTCTTTGAAACTGGAATGTAAGCTCCCTGCATGCAGGGCCCAGCTTATTTGCTTATATTTGCACAGCCATGGGCGCTCAGGAAATGCTCTCTCCTTCATTCCTTCATTCAGCAGAGAGGCCCCACCTGTGTCTTGGGGCCACCATGGGCCTGTTGGCTGAGAACAGAAGCTCCTACTGAGAGCCGGGGAGAAGGGAGCAAGGCTGACATGGGCAGCAGCTGGTGCCAGTGCAGCCAAGCAGGGAAGCACCGTTCACGTCACAGTTTGGTGAGGGCTCAGCCAGGCATGCCGACTCCCAGTGTAGTGAGTGTCCCTGCTATGGACTGTGCATGCTTGGTCGTTTAATTTAAAAGGCTATTAGATAGAAAGCAGCACGCACCAGGGGGCATGAGCCAAAGCCTAGGTGGTGGGTCTGGGAGCGCTCCAGTCCAGGGTCCCCTTGTCTTGGCAGACAGCATGCGGGGAAGCTTCCCTCTCAGCTGCTGCCCCCAGGCCTATGGGTAACTAAGGCTCTCACCTTTGGCCCCATTGGGGTAGGGGAAGCTTCCTGGGCAGCAGGCGCTAGACTCGGCACTGGGGACACAAAACCACCTCAGGATGGTCCCTGAACCCCAGAGCTTCCATTCTCCTGTGCCCAAGCAGTGGACCCCTAAAGGGCAAATCCTGAGAGTGCCCAGGGGTTCAGCCCCGGCAGGCACTCCTCGAGGCACAGAGCTACTGCCCTGACCATGGCCGACAGCCAGTGGAGGATGAAAGACATGGTGAAGTGGGCCAAGGGCAAAGAAGGCAGCTTCCAAAGGAGAAGGAGACGGTTCTCTGGTCTGTTGTTGTTTAGGCCTCACCTCCACAGGGGGTCCAAAAAAAGCAAACCAGTTTTCCATTGGCCAGGTTAATCATTAGTCCTGCTGCTCTGCTTCTTAGAGATGGGGCACGTTGCTCTCCTGTTGGGGGTGGGGCCTCTACACCTCTGCCTCTGCTAACGTCTGGCCTTCAGGGCTCTTTCCGAGGATTAGCCCAAACCCTGACAGTAAGGCCTCGATGGGCCCCAGCCTCTGCCCTCTGCCTACCACGCCCTGGGCACAATGAGTCATCGGTGACCAAGAGAGAACAGAGTTAGTTTGCTGGCTTCCAGACAGTCTTGTCTGGATCTTTGAGGATGCTGGGGGCAAAGAGAAGGGGATCCCGGAGAGGACAGGGACACTTGGTGCCCCACTGCAACAAGATGGGAGAGAGAAAGGGGGTGACCCATGGACTACAGGGATCATGGGGAGGGAGTGCAGCAGAGTGGGTAGAGACAGAGGGTGCTGAGGCACAGCAGGGCTAAGTGTGGACAGAGTCAGCTCCAAAGGGAGCTACCAGGAGACAGGGCCATGCCAACCATGACACAGAGAAAAATGCCAACAATCCCCAGTTATCTATGGCTCCCTCTCCTTTCAGTGATGGTGACAGCAGAGGATTATGATTCAGTCATTTCAGCTGTGTATGACTCTCAGTGACCCCATTGGGATTTTTCTTGGCAGAGATACTGGAGTGGTTTGCCATTTCCTTCTCCGGCTAATTTGACAGGTGAGGAAACTGAGGCAAACAGGGTGCAGTGACATGCCTAGGGTCACCTAGCTAGTAAATGTCTGAGGCCAGATTTCAACTCAGGAAGATGAGTCTTCCTGACTTCAGGCCCTGTGCTCTATCCACTGCCTAGCAAACAGAATAGAGGGTACCAAGAAACATATTGTTCTGAAGCCACCCATGAATGATAATTTCTATGTTGGGATGTGTAATGCCCAATTGCCCACACAGATAATTAAGTGGATGAAGAATGGCCAGGTGCCAGACCCTGACATGCAGTCGGATGGAGGGGAGCCCTGGACGGCCCCCTAGGATCAACAAAGAGCTGGGCTCTCACTTAAGCAGGAGATAGACAGCATCATAGATGGTGGCCTTTGGCAAACTGATTAGGGTTTTAAAATCCCCTAACTTTCTCTTGGAAACACCGGCCCATCTTTCTAACCCCCAGGTTCTTCTGATGGCACCATATGGCCAGGAATCTGGGAGCCCCACAGCCTATGAGGCCCTGAAATTGAGGTCTACTCGGTGGGCAGTGGAGGGGCTCCCAGAGGCCATGAAAAACCAGGGATTGGGGAGGAGAAGTGACACAAAGGAGAACAGAGAACTAATGACAAGAAGAAAAAGGGACTCATCACACACAACATGAGTGAGGGCCTCCCAACCCACTGCACGCTCCTCTGGTGTGTGGAGAAGGCCAAGGGAAATGGCAGGAGCGGTGTTTGCTGTGTGTAGGGAAGAGCTCTGGGGCAGATTGATGGGAGCTTGGCAGCCATGGAAGGCTTGCACTCTGAGCAGCTGGAGAGAATGCTGACTTCAGGGAGTGCCTGCCTCTGAGGGACTAGCAAACTCTTCCTTAGTGTATGAGTTTGGCCAATGACCAACAAGGTGACCATGCTGGGGGAGGTGAACCACATCTAATATGGACTCAGTTCTCTCAAAAAGCAAAACAGCTCCCAAGGATCCAGAGATGCCAGTAAAGGACCTGGCCAGGTCAGGTTTTTTTCCTGTGTTGAGGCACCAAGAAACATCCCTGCATGGGCCTCTCTTCCAGAACTGAGGATGGAGCAGAAGCAAACAGACCCCGCTCCCCGCCCCGAATGAATGGACAAACCAATAAAGGCAGGAATGATCACAGGAATGACAAACTTCTTGATCAAACTTACTCACTATGTTCCAGGCACCATGCCAAGGACTGGGGACAGAAATACAGAAGGACTGAGGCAGACTGCCTTCAAGTGGCTTCTACATTTAGGTCTCGTTTAGGGCCAATAGCAAATTCCCTAAAGGGGTCTCATGTATGAGATATGATGCTATTCAAAGACATAAATGATATAAAATATGGTGACAGGTGCCAGCTCAGTGGAAGCAGGAAATGGAGATTCAAATGGCACCAGCACTGCTGGGAATTCCTTATTCCTGTTCTTCTAAAGCTAGCTATGTGTTTGTGGAAGAAGAGGAGGAAGCAAAAGAAGATATCTGGAGAACTTGCTAAGATTGATCTTCCTCTGGACAAATAGGCCTCAGACTTGCTGCTCAGTGATGTCACTGGGTGGGAGATCTGGAGCCAGCCCCCGAATCTTGCAGGAGAGAAGAAGGCATTGGTCAAGGTCATACATCCAACTGGTGGCAAAACCAGGACTTGACTCTTGCCCCAAATCCAAATGAGATGGCCCTGGTCAATGATGCCCAGCCTCCTTCCCCCGGCAGCTGTTTCACTTCTAGTCCCACTTGAGATGCAAGTCTCGGGTAGCTCAGGAACTTGAAGGCAACCACCTCAATCTTAGATCTCGCCCAGTCCAAAGGATGCCTCCAAGACCAAGGAGGATCCACAATCAGAAGGATGCAGTGGAAACTCAGAGACCCTGGAGAGGAGCTGTGGGGCGCCAGGCTACCAGATAGTGGATACATCATCCCATGCTTGGCCCTGCACCTGACCCAGCCTTCATAAGGAAATGCAGCCTGGGCACGACTGTTCTGTGGAGGGGCTGGACAGCGGAGGCCTTTCAGGGGATTTGTGTAGGTAACTTCTGCACAGCCCAGAATTCCTACTGAATAACTGGGGTCAAGCCAATGTCAGAGTGTACCAGAGTAACTTGGCAAATGATGCTTGGTTGAATGTCAATGTTCAGGTCGAATCCAGGAGGCAGGAAAGAGAACAGGTAGCTGCCCGCACCTGAGATGTGCTGGTGGCCACTGGATTTGGACTCAGCAGATCTGAGGTCTACCACTTAGCAGTGAGACCAGGACATGGATGAGATGGCCCCAAAGGCCTCTTCAAGCTTTAAATCTAGGATCCAAAGACCCTTCCATGCTCAAACACACATAGCACATAGACTGGCTCCCTACCACCCCTTTGCTACACACCCCAGCACTCTGTCTATTTCCTGATGTCCCTAAATAACCCCTATGGAATAAGGCTTAATTACTTCCCTTTTCTACCACTCCTACGACAATGATCCAGGAGGAGAAAACTGTCCTGCCCACATGGCAGCCCTAGAACCTCTGTCCTCACTGTCAACTGTGCAGCCTCCTGGTCTCCTTATCCCCACCCAGCTGAAGGCAATGAAGCCATAGCCTCAGCTGAACTCATATGGAATTCACCCCTTATAAAGGAGTTCCTTAAATCGAGCTGTGTAATTCATGGGAATTCTGGCTGGGACAGAGCTCCCAGGTCATTTAGTTAGGTCATGGCTCTTGATAAGCCAAACTTTCCTGCTTTCCCTCTGTTAGCACAGCAGAGAAGGCAGTGCTCCTGAAATGCAAGGAAGGAGGAACAGGCCCAATTATTCTAGGAAGTGACCTGAGTGGCAGGGGGTGAGCCACTATGCCCTGTTGATTCTAGGTTCAGGAGCCCAACCCCAGTCCCTGTGAGTCCTCATCTGTTACAGAGTGAGTCATTTTTTGGGAGTCCACGGTGAACCTGAAGTGCCTTGGGGACCCTCCCTTTCATATCCATCCTGTACCAGCACCTTGCTTAGAGGCATCTCCTTAGAAGAAGGTCAGTTGGGAAGGTGGGAGGAGTAGGGGAGCCTTCCAGTTGGCTAGCTCAGTGTTTAGGACCTGGCAAAATACTGTATGAACTCAGGCTGAATGGCCAGCCAATGCAAACTGCATCCTGGCTGCCCTGCTCACAGTCTCTCCATCCTCATTCAGGTGTGTAGCCTGGTCAGCCTAATACCCAGAATCCTAGGGTTAAAAACAGTTTGTGTGCTAGAAACAAGGTGGTCTTTCTTCTTTGTGCATGAGCCATCCTCATTCCAATCCCATCTGTAGGTATAGAGATCAGTTATCTGTCCTCCTTAAGGAGGGTGGGACCCTTCTGTCCCAGGAAGACCTGGAAGGACCATGAAGATGCTTTTCCTATCTGCCTCCCCTACTGGAGGTAGGGACTCACCCAAAGGTAGGAACATGGGAACCGTCTGATGTGTAGGAATCAGGCCCTTTTCAGCAGTACAATCTTTTCTGGAGGGGGAGGGTAAAGTGAGGCCCAGATCTGTGTGAGGAACTGACTCCCAGTGTGGAAACTCCCTCCATAGATGTAGGTGGGTAACTCTTCCGAAACTCAGAGAGTTTCCTTAAGCTTTCCTGGGCCCCTGCAAGGTTGAGGGCCATATCAAAGGCATGGCCCAGGTCTTTAGGCCCCAGGGCCAGCTCTCTCTACACTGTCTCCCTGGTACTTCTCTGTCATGTGACAGTGGGGCCACTCAGGCACTTGCCATAAGGAGGCCCAAGGCACTAGCCTCAATTCAGCCTTGCAAGTATAGAGAAAGAGGAAGTGGGAGTGGGAGCTGGAGGCTCTCATGGAGTGATCTGACTTGGAACTTGAACGGGAGACCAGAGTCATTGGAGACACTGCAAAGCTCCCAAGGGATGGGGTAGGATCTTTTCAAGACTGCTTAGCTCTCTGCCCAATATATTGATGGTGCCAGTATGCCCAAGGCAGGAGACTGGGCCCTTCTGTAGCAGGGTGGGGCCAGGGCCTTCCCAGAGCCTCAGACAAGCTGTTAGCAATGGATCCAGGGGCCAGGGGCCACAAGGGAAGCAGATATTTTCAGTGCCCAGGCACAGAACATCAGCTCAGAGGCTGGCAGGAAAAAAAGAGACAAAGGAAAGACCTCCTTGGCAGCAGAGGGCAGCAGGTTCTCAGCAGCACAAAGGCCTTTCTCTTCCAAGAGCAGGTGCTGAAGGGCATGGCCCAGAGATGATTGAAGTAGGGGTCTCCTAATGCCTGTTCATTTCCCTTTTCCTGCTATGAGCATTTTGGGGAAAGGCAGGAGATGGCTCCTGCAGCTGCCTCATGGGCCAGGGATCAAAGAGGGTTCTCTTGGGCTCCTCTCTCCCCTGGATGTCACAGAATCCCAGAACCTGAGAGGTGGGCAGGACCCAAGCTACTCTAGTCCAATCTAGACACCAGTGGAATCCCCGTTGTAACACTGCCGCCAAATGGGCCTCCGGCCTCTCCTTGAAGACCTCTAGTGATGAGGAGCCCACCCTCTCCCACAGCCAAACTTCTTGCCAAAACCCTGGCCTGCAATGATAGCAGACAGATGACGCTCCAACCTAAAGTATGCTTCAGGTTTAATGAAACAGTCAGTCTGACTCTAAACCTCCACCTCTTCCCATGGGACTGTGCTGCCTTTCTCTCCTTGGCCCTAGAGAGCAGAGCTCGAAGCAATGGGGGGCAGTGAGGAGGGGGAGGAAGCCACAGAGCCCATTTAGGCTTCGCAGAAGGACAGAGTTGGTAACAATTGAAGCTAAGAGAAAGCACAAGGGGCTGCCTTGGGAGATGGTGAGTCCTCCATGTCCAGAGCTCTTCAGGTGGGGGTCAGACACTTCCTCATTAAAAGCTTTGGAGAGGGGATTCTTGGGCATGGGGAGGCCCAAATGGATTCTGAGCTCCCAGCCAACAAGGGCTGCTGGGATTCTGGGAATCCCCAAACTTAATTAAGAGTGAGTCTATGTGAGTGTATGTGAGTGCATGTGTGTGTGTGCGCACATGCAGCAGGGCCAACATTTCCTAAAGAAAACATCAAGAAAGTGGTGCCTTTCCCAAGAGCAGCTGAAACCCCAGGATAGAGGCAGCCTGCTGGGGCCCAGAGCAGACTGTTTCTCAGTAGCTGGGATCCCACAGATAGTGTTGGTTTCTTCACTGAAACTAACTTCACCCTTGGCTGACTGAAAAAGAATTTGGCCAAGAGAAAAAAGGAAGGGGGAAAATAAGGCTCCTCCAGAGGAAGGGAGAGGGAGGGAATAAGCAGCAAGCTCTTTGCCTTTGGGGTCTCTGACCTCTTCCTGTGTATAATGAGCCAGCCACCCCAACAGTTCTCAAGGCTACATGCTGTGGCCTTCACTCTGGCCAAGCCTTGGTTTTGCCCACATGACTAATGATCTGCAACCTTGCTCCTCTGTTTTAAGGAAGGATGCATCCTGGGAACTTGGTGGGTGAGAGCTGGTAGCCTTTTGTTCCTGAGACACCCAAGTGGAGTGAAGTGGGGGTAGCATTTGAGAGGTTGAGCAGAGGCCAGGTTGGGACTGGGCTAACATTGATCTCTCTATATCTGGGACATAAAGAAACAGTACAGTCACTAATGTAGCCACAGCAACGCTTTGCATGGTGGCCAAAAGTGAGAAATGCAGTGGGTGCCCATTGACCCCAGAAAGGCTGAGCAAAGTAGGCTATGGGACTGGCATGGAACATGACCAAGCTTTAGGCAATGACAAATGCCAGGAGACAGCTTATGGGGACTGCCGGTGGGGGGAACAGAGCCAGGTCCATTACCACAATGATGGACCACCAGACCACAAAAGCAAAGAGTATCAAACAAAAGGCAGCCAATACCCAGCTCAAAGGCAATGGCCAATCTTGCTTCTACAGGGCTAATGACAAAATACATTGTCCTCTTCTGAGAGAGGAACAGGAGGGTGCAGATACTGTCAGATATTATGGCAAACAAAGGTTTAGGCTGGAAAAACTGTGTATAGGGCCAGGGAAGAAAAGGCAGTCTGGTCATGTGCATGGTGAGAAGGAATAATAGCCCAATTCTCTTGATATTAAGGTCAAAGCCCCAAACTTCGGGCAGACTCCCTGGGATGAGCTTTTTTGAAGGTCATGGGCCCAAGACATACAGGCTGGGTAGATATAGATGGGTTGCAATCAGCATCATTGAAGGAATTGTCCACATTGAGGAACTCCCAGATTCACTGGAGTTAGAATGTAGGCTCTCTGATGGTAGAGATGGATTCTTTCTCTGTATCTCTCCCAGTACCTAGTACAGTACTCTGCACACAATAGGCTCTTTAATAAATGTTTGTTGAATGAATGAACAAGTACATGGACTATTGGATTTGTCTCCTTTTCTCTCCTGACCAGTGGTGTGGTCCAATTCTCTTTCTCCCTCTCCCCCCCCCCCCAGTTCTTTAGAAGTTAGTTAACCAAGACTGTCTCAAATGAATCAAATGACCATAGATTCAAAACTGGAAGGAACCTCAGAACCATAAGTCTACCCCCTCATTTGACAGATAAGGAAACTGAGACCCCTTGGGAAAGGAACTGCCTTTTTGTATCTCTGGCGCTATAAAATGAAAATGAAACATACCTCAAGAAACTAGGGGCTGAGAAGTGTGTGTAGGGGGGAGGAAGCTAGGCATGGAGATAGGCAAATAGATATGGAGTGGTTTAAGGAGGGAGAGAAGACTAACAATGGTGGGGGGGGTGGGAGGAGGTCAAGGGAGGCTTCCTACAGTAGAGGGTCCTGGGCTGAACCTCGGAGGAAGCACGGGGGGAAGGGGGGATTCAATGGAGAATGTTACAAAGAGCTTCAACTCTGCTTAAGAAAACCCAGGCCAAGTCCCTTCCCAGCTCCTAGCCCTGAGAGGTTTTCTTTGAAAATATTATTTTAACATACCCGTGTTTCCCCGATAATAAGACACTATCTTATTATTTTTTTTTGGACAGAAAAACACCAGAGGGCTTATTTTCAGGGGAGGGCTTATTTTAATGAACATTGACAGCAATTTTAATAAACAGGTAAATGTGAACAAAAAAATGTACCTTTATTCAATAAGCAAATCACTGGGGAAGAACAGGATGACGCGCTCACTGCTGCAGCTCTGATTGGATGCAGCTCGGAGCGCGGTGTGCGTTTCACTGGGAGGGGGGGGGACGGTGCATACAGAGGGTACCTTAATGTAGCGTGTAGCGCAGGGGATCACCTTCACTACAGGAGCAATCTCAATAGGGCTTATTTTCGGGGGAGGGCTTATTTTAGAGGAATCTTACACAGTAAGGGGAGGGCTTATTTTCGGGATAGGTCTCATTATCGGGGAAACACGGTAGTATCAAATGTTTCAAAGAGTATCGCTACCACAAGTAAGTTTGTATCTCTTATCCTTGAACTATGGCCCTCTCAAAGAAGTCTAAGTCTTCCAAAGGCCATTTCTGATGGTCAACAGTTGCTGGTTACTCCAACAACACGGTCGTTTCAGGGTGGGTGAGGGGAGGACTGGCAGTCATGTCTTTCCTGTTGCTGTTGCCGTGGTATGGCTGAGAGATGATGGAGGGGCGGCCCAGGGCAGGCCTCCAGCTCATGTAGGGGCTAGGACATCCCTTAGGTTAGCTCTGGCCAATGTGAGCGAGCTGAGCCAAAGGTGACAACAGGAGCACTTAATCCAAAAGACCCCCATCCAGGGTGAATTGGGGCATGAGCTCAGCACCTTATTTTAGGGGTTTGTTGAGCTTTTGGACCAGACTTGTGATTTCCTGGATTTAGGGGATTTCTCTCCACCAAGGCACTTTCAGCTGGACTTGGCCAGGGTCACATAGCACGACACTGGCAATAGTTGGGGGAGAGCTGGCCTTCCACATAGCAAGCCTCACCTCTGACAGATAATCTGTTTCTGTAGCAGGTTGGCAAAGTCCTTGGCTTTCATTGAAGGGGCGATCTATTCAAGACTTGGGCAGAGAAGTAGGATCAGTTTAAGAAGGGAATGATAATAGCTACTGCCTCTCCTCATGTTCTCGACAGGTATCTTTTAAATATTTGATCAATTAATGGGATCACATTTTGCAAATGTTTGTTTATTGTTCTGGTGTTTAGTGTTATTACATTTTATCTTTTAAAGGGAACATTGAGTGGTCCTGCTCTGATCTGTGTCTCATGACTCTTGGCTAGGTCTTATGCAGGACTGAGGCTTATCTTTTGGAACTGTGGCTGTCAACGAAGGGAGAGCTTATTCTAATTCCAGCATCTGCAGACTTGGAAGTGCTAATCTTCTTGCCTATATGTTACTTGGAATCAAAGGTGACTGCCCCAATAATGCTAAATGGAGATCGATGTTCACCTCAAAGTCAACCTGAGGAACTCTTCTCTCCCAGCTTTCCGATTGCCATGCATCAAGGATCCATTTGAGATGAGAGAACACAGAATTGTAGCAGCACCAGTGAGTGGGGAAGGCTGTGAGGGAGGTGATATAATGTTGAGGGGTGTATGGAGGGAGGAGTAGGGGGCACGGGCTGCAAGGGTGGAAGAAAGTGAGAGTAATTGTGAACTGGTCAGCAGAGGAATTCGAGGACCATGGGCCAGTGTCCATGCACACACTCATTCACACTGGTCAGTTATGGCACCAAGACTGTGGAGAGAGGAAGGTGAAGCCAGAGCAGGGGTGATGGACTGGGAAGGTGGGGGGCAGGGGGAAGATAGTTGGAGGTCCAGGGGAAGATGAAGACGGGAGTTGGGAGGAGTGGGGTGCAGGGAGAGGTATAAGGAAAGGGGGCTAAGCGGGCAATGTCATGGATCACTTGTGGGTGCCAGTAAAATCTAAGGATGCCTGAGACGAAGTGAGACTGGCCAGTTATGGGAGATGAGCTTTGAGGGGATCTCAGCATATATACTGGGGTTCTGAGGGTAGGGAACTGGGGTGGAATTCTGAGGACCTGGCTGCTTTACAGAGCCAGACTGGCCGATCCAGAGGGCTGGAGTCGATCTCAAGGGAGGAGGGGAGGCTGGGGAGCAATAGCAATAAAGAGGGAGGGAGGAGAGCAGTGGGGTTATTATTATCAGGAAATAATTGTGCAAATAAAGACCCGAGTAAGGGCAATGAAAGCAGACTGAGTCATGACCTGGGAGTTCAAGGGCCTGGGTCTGGGCGGCAGCCCCCTTACTTTCTGCCTGGGCCACTTTGGCTGGGTTTCCTTGCCCTCTGCTCCTCATTGGTGGATTACATTGGCTCCAAGGACCCTTCCGACTGTTTGGCATCATCTGTTTGCTTCCTTTGGATGCGGAGCTGTCCTTGTATTGGTGACCCAATCCCAAGGTTCACTGAACACACACCCCAGATGGCCCCCAGTTGGGGAGAACTCGGGAATTGCTTGCATTTTTGAAATCCCTCCTTTGTAGGCATTGGGTGAGTCCCTTGTTCCTTCTCTGGGAACTCAGCTGTCTGGCTCATAGTAAATTACAGTCCTCAGGGTTTTTAACGAACAAGGTGGTCTCTGATTAGAACCCGACCAAACAATCGCCTTTGCTAAATAGCAAATCGGAAACCATTTTGATGATGGGTTTAAAATGAAAACGGAGCTGCCCGCCAAACTTTTGCATAATTCTTCCTCATAATGATGCTTGTATAAGATCATTTAAATGGCAGTTACAGAGCTGGAAGAGTAACCAATTTTTAGGCTGACAATTGGGCCATTAAGGAATGACAGAATGGGCATTGAGATAGGAAAGTAAGAGAGCAGCTGAAGAGAGACGGGCTCATGAAGAGCCTGGAAATCACAGCACTCCGGGAATGGGCGAAGCCATTGGGGCTGACCAGCCTGCAGAAGCGAAGACTGTGGGGTATGAATGGGAGAGCTGCCATCAAGGGTCTGCAGGGCTATCTAGGGGAGCAGGGATCCCATAGGGAGCAGGGACTGGCGTTCTTCTGCTTGGTCTCAGAGGGCAGAAGCAGGAGCAGCAAGGGAGGGGCAGTGGCAGAGAAGTGGGTTTAGGCTCCATCACTAACAAGGAGAACCATCCCCAAGTAGCAAGGGCTGCTTTGGATGGTGGGGAGCTCCCCACCCTTGGGGGGGGGGAAGGTAAGGGATGTTGTTCAGATATGGGGTAGACTCTGTGGCCCCAAATACTGGGAATCACTGTCGGGGTTCCCTTCTCTCCTCCTGGTCGGCTCTTTTGCTAGAACTCTCCAGAAGTCCTGGTAAACATGTTCAAAAATATTTTCAGAGAGATCCCTCAAAATAACACTGCTGCAGGAATTGGTTTCATCCATCCAGTCACTGCCGCAGCAGATCTTTATTGTTTCCCCTCTGAGCAATGGACTTTGTTAGGTGTTGGAGGAAACACAGAGCTAGTTTCTGTCCTCAGGAACAGAGGCTGTGCCCCCTCCCATGGGGATACCAAGGCACACAGACATGCATGTGACAGTAGGAGCGGTGTGAAGGTCTGCGTTCAGAGTCTGCATAAGAGGTCCCTCCAGCCACTGGCCCACGGAAGGAAGGCTCCTCAGAGGAGGGGCATTGAGTGGAGAATCCAGGGATGGGCAAGGTGGCAAGGGGTGAAGACTGGGAGAGGTGAGGAGCAGGACTCTTCCGACGTAAGAAACCCTAGGAGAGGGGAGAGAGACGTGGAGCAGCAGAGAAAGTTCCTGTGTGTCTTTATTTCCACTAGGTGAATCTCTTTCCCTGTGTCTTCCTGTGCCCCCAAAGAGACAGTCTGCTTCTATCTGAAGAACAGCAGCAAGGTCTAGAGCCCTGCTAGAGGCAACGTATCAGCTGAGCCGGGGTGGAAGGCACTGGCCCATCCAGCGAGCCATACTCCGCTCTTCAAGTAGATAGGTGGGACACTGTGGGTGCCACCTGTTGCGAACATTACCAGATGTGATCGTGTTGGGAGGTTTGCTTTAGCTGTTTTACTTTGGTCTGTGGGGTGGGCATCTATTGGGGAATGTATGTGACGTAAAAAAAAGCATCATTAAAAAAGCCACCTGTTTTAAAGGCAATTTATTGGGTTTTCTGTACTCTCAGTGAGTCCATAAATGAGAATGATGAAGGGTTCCCCGAGTGCCAGGCCCCAGGCTAAGCTCTGGACATACCAAAGAAAGGCCCAAACAGACTCTTTCCCTAAGGCTCGCACAAAGGATCAATCGGGAAGCCTCCGCAGAACGTTGGAGAGAGGGAAGGCCCTCCCGAGGATCGAGGAATCTTAGCTGAATCCTGGAGAAAGGCAGGATCGGAAGAAATGGTGGCAGAGGGGCCGGGAGCCAGTGTGAGGAGCAACGCGGAGCCTTCCGGCTGGACTCGAGGAGATGTGGGTAGGAATGTGGAAGAGGAGCGGAAAATAGGGATAGACCCGCTTTGCAAAGTTTCCTACTAGAGGCAGGAGCGCATGTTCTGAGAAAGAGAGCGGCAAATGCAGCAGACAGTCTGAGAACCGCTGAGTAGGCCTGAGAAAAGAACAAGGCCATGGCATTTGGCAAGGAAGAGTTAACTCATTGATAACTCGGGACAGTGCAGTGGCAATGTAATGCTGAGCCTTCCGAGAGGTAAGAAGAAAGGGAAGGGAAAGGAAGTGCAGACAGATAGCAGCTGATGGCGGCTTTTCCTAGGAGTCTGTCAGAGAACCAGAGGAAGCTGGGAAGATAACTTGGGAGGGGGCAGGGCCTAGCGAAGGTGGTTTTTTAAAGACTGGGGCAGATTTGGGCATGTTTTGAAGGCAGTTGGGAAGGAACCAGTTGAAAGGAAGAGTGAAAATTAGAGAGAAGGGATGATTGAAAGGATAATCTGCTGGAAAGGACTGGAGGCTATGGGATCAAGGGCACTTGGAGAGGAGCTGGCCTCGTGAGGCTATTTCATTGTCATGCTCTGGGGGAAAGGATGAGGAGGAGAAGGGGAGAAGAGCCAAAGGCCACAGCTGAGAGAAGGGCAGGAGAAGGCTTGGAAATGATCAGGAAGGAACACAGGGACTGCTTTCTTGCAGTGAGGGCCCAGTGGCAGCTGAGGGCAGTTGGAGAGCATGATTCTGGAATAGCCCCAGCCTGCCTGGGGCGGGGGGGATTCTCTATCCTCCTTCAGTGTCTGGTGAGTAGGAGCAGAGGAGGAGAAGGATGAGAGTGATTCAGGGCTGAGGCTTGGCAAGGGCTCAGTGGAGAGATGACGGGGGCGAGGATTCAAGAACAGCGACCAGGGCAGAGTAGAAGTGACTGGAGGGAGAAGGAAAAGAGTGAAAGCAGCCTAGGGGGGACAACCTGAGGAGAGGAACCAGGAGAAGGAGCAGGAGGGCCGAGGTGCACAGAGACGGGGAATGATGGGAGCTCTTGGCCAGAGTCAGGGGCTGAGTTTCTAATTAGGGAAGCAGAGCACTTGGGGGTGACGCTGAGACCGAGTGGGGCCCCTCCCTGTGGGAGGCTCAGGTGGAAGGGAGGAGAGGGCTTTAATGAGGCTGAGGAACAAAAACCTTCTGGAATCTGAATGTGAAAGTCTCCTTGTGCCTGAGCAGGAGCTGGGAGCCAGAGAAGGACCAATGGCCTGGGAAGTGGTATGCTCCAGCCACCATCATTTGGAGTGGGGAGAAAATTGTGACTGAGTGGGTTTCAGAAGAGGAAAGGCTTCTGAGTGAGAGTCAAAGAGCAAGTCTGGAAGCAGTGAATGGGGTCCCAGGACTATTCTGACTCCGGGATCAGGAGGCGGGATAGAAATGCAGGCAGTATTGGCCGCCAGCAAGGCGGTGCAGCAGAGGGCACCATCTGTGAGGGTTAGCACAGGGCTCAGGGTTGGGTCAGTGCTCCAGCCCAGGTGAGAGGTGATGATGGGGTCTGTACTAGGGGGTGGCTTGTGAATGGAGAGAAGGGGCATAGACGAGACCTGCTGGAAAGATAAAAATGAGAAGATTTGGCAGAAGATTGTGGGCTCTCCAAAAGTATCTTCAAGATACTCTGTGGATTAGCATCTACTAAAAAGAAAACCCCAAAATAAACAAACAAAAAATAACTTCACAGCCTCCAAGCCATCACTGCTGTATTTACTTTTTCTCTAGCCAACCAGAGAGTACAATTAGCGCAAAAGAAAAACATTTAATCAAATAACTTGTCATTAAATAATAAGATTACTGCATAGGAATCAACAAGTATTTCTTAAGTGCCTACTATGTAGAGAAAAATAAAAAAGAACCCCTTCTCTCAAAGAGCTTCCATTTCAATGGCAGATACACTATGTCTGGCACATGGTAGGCACTTAAGAAATGTATATTGAGGGGGCAGAGTCAAGATGGGGGAGTAGAAACAGGACTTCCTCAGGGTTCCAGCTCTCACCTCCTCCAATTCATGTAAAAGGTGGCTCTGAAAAAGCTTTGGAGCTATAGAACCCACAAAATGACCTAACCTCCCACTGAGGACAGCCCAGCAGGCTGGCAGCAAGTGGCCAGCACATCGCTCTGGGAGCCTATCCCAGCCCCTGGAGAGCCCGAGGTTTTAGCCCCAGGGTGGCTGGAGGGACTTCAGATCACCAGGAGCTGTAGCAGTTTCCACAATTATCAACCCATAGATGCAAAGGACAAAAATGAGAGGTCAGTGCAGTGGGGACTTTGGGATCCAGTAGTTGGGAGTGTGGTCCACACTTATCCCCAGGAGCAGGCTGAGGCGCCATGGCCCTGCAGCTGCAGCCACATGGCAACTTCAGCTCCTGGCCTGCAGAGTTTAGGGGTTCCGAGCAACCAGTCTGAGGGGCAATTGCTCTTGCTTTAACCTGCTTGGATCTGGATTGCAGTCCAGGGTGGGGGTCCTGGGGTGTGTGACCAGCTTGCCAGAGCATATGGAGGCCTCAGAGAGGGCACCTAACTAATAGCTTTGGCAGCTGAGAAAACCCCGGCATTTGGAATGAAGCTCCCCTGTCTGGTAGCGAGTGTTACTGTGGCAAAAAGCCCCAAAGTCAAGTGATTGAGTGGCAACATAAGTAAACAAGGGAAGCAAAGCAAACAGAGGAATCCAACATTAGAGTCCTATTTTGGGGACAAAAAGGATCAAAGCATGGAACAGGAGGAAGACAGTGAAGTCAGAACTCCTGCACCAAAAGCTTCCAAGAAAAATATGAACTGGTTACAGGCCATGGAGTAGCTTAAAAAGGATTTTGAAAATCAAATAAGAGAATTGGAGGAAAAATTGGGAAGAGAAATGAGAATTATACAATAAAATAATGTAATGAGAGTCAACAACCTGACTGAAGAAAATAACATCTAAAAAATAGACTAACTCAAATGGCAAAAGAGCCTCAAAAAGGCAATGAGGAGAAAAATACCTTAAAAAGCCGAACTTGCCAGATGGAAAAAGAATCTCAAAAGCTCACTGAAGATAATCATTGCTTCAGAATTAGATTGGAACAAATGGAAGCTAGTGACTATGAAAAAATAGAAGGTAGTTTGAAATATCTCATTGGGAAAACCACTGACCAGGAAAATAGATTCAGGAGAGATAATTTAAAAATTATTGGACTACCTGAAAGCCATGATCAGAAAAAGGACCTAGAAATCATCCTTCAAGAAATTCTCAAGGAAAATTGCCCTGATGTTTTAGAACCAGAGGGCAAAATAGAGGTTGAAAGAATCCACCAATCACCTCCTGAAAAAGATCCCAAAAAGAAAACTCCTAGGTATATTATAGCCAGATTCTGGAATTCCCAGATCAAGGAGAAAATATTACAAGCAGCCAGGAAGAAACAATTTGAATATTGTGGAAACACAATCAGGATAACATGGGATCTGGCAGCTTCTACACTGAGGGATCCAAGGGCTTGGAATATGATATTCTGGAGGGCAAAGGAGCTGGGATTAAAACCAAGAATCACCTACCCAGCAAAACTGAGTATCATGTTTCAGGGGAAAATATGGTCATTCAGTGGAATAGAGGACTTTCAAGCATTCTTGATGAAAAAATAAGAATTGAATAGAAAATTTGACATTCAGATACAAGAAGCAAGAGAAGCATGAGAAGGTAAACAGGGAAAAGAAATCATAAGGAACTTATCAAAGTTGAACTATTAACATTCCTACATGGGAAAATGATAATTGTAACTTATGAAACTTTTCTCAGTATGAGAATAATTGAAGGGAATAGAAATGTGTATATACACACAAATATGTCTATATAGGAAGGTATATGGGTGTATGAATAAATTTGTGAATGTGTGTATAGATGTGTACAAGTGTACATACATAGAAGGCACAATGGGAAGGGATGATACTTATAAGGTGAAATTAAGAGGTGAGAGAGGAATATAATGAGAGGAGATGGGGAGAGACAGATTGGGGTAAACTATCCTATATAGAAGAGGTAAGGGAAAATGGTTACAATGGAGGGGAAGAACAGGAAGTCAAAAGGGAATGGGTCAACCTTATTCTCATTGAATTTGGCTTAGGGAGGGAATGATATACACACTAAATACAGTATCTCACCCTACAGGAGAGTAGGGGGGAAGGGGATGAGAGGGTGATGATGGAAGGGAGGGCAGGCTGGGGGAGAGGGAAGTTGGAAGTACCCAATTTTGAAAAGGGACAGGATCAAAGTAGAGAACAGTGGGGGGGTGGGATAGGAGGGAGGGAAATATAGTCAGTCTTTTACAATATATCTGCTATGGAAATGTTTTGCATAGCTACACATGTACAACCTATACTGAATTGCTTATCTTCCCAGTAAGGGTGGGTGACAAGGGAGGAAGGGAATGAATCTGGAATTCAAAGTTTTAAAATCAAATGTTTAAAAAATATATATGCATATATATTATTATCAATATTATTTTACATGCAAATCGGAAATAAGATATACAGACACTAGGGCATAGAGATCCACTGTGCCCTACTGGAAAGTTGGAGGGGGTATGGGAGAAGATATGGGAGAGAGCAGATTGGAGAAGGGGATATCCAGTGGGATCGCTATTTTGGGGTGGTGAGTAGGGGAAAACGGGGAGAAAATTTGTAACTCAAAATCTTGCGGAAATGAACGATATAAACTAGAAGTTAATAAAGCATTTGATAAAAAAAAGAAATGTGTATTGATTGAGAAACGACATGTACATGAAATAGGTAGGCACAAGATAGCTACAGAGTAGGAGGAAAGTCACCTTAGAGGTGAGATTCTTAGTGGCTGGGGGACTAAGAAAGGCCTCCTGCAGAAGGTGTCTTCTGAGCTATCTTTAAGAAAACCCAAGATTCTGAGAGGTGAGGAGGGAGAGTATTCCAGGAAAGGAGGGTTTCAATTCAGAGACATGGAGATGGGAGACAGAGCCAGTAGGAAGTGTTAAGGTAAGCAAATCAGTTAGGCCACCAACAAAACAGGGTGTAATACGTGAGAAGATTGGAGAGCAGGGAAGGGCTTTAAATACCAAACAGAGAAGGTTATTTTTCATGCTATAGGAAGTGAGAAAACACTGGAATTAAGTAAGTGTGTGTGAATGTGTGTATGAGTGAGAGAGACACACAGAGAGAGACAGACACATACAGAGACAGACACACAAGGAAAAGCCTCCTTGCATTTTAGCAATATCAGTTTGACAGCTGGATGGAGACTTAGATTGGAATAAGGGGTACAGTCCTAACTTAACATTGCTCCTTTTGGGAGCACGATTTTTCACAAATGCACACACCATCAAGAGGAAGGCAAGGCACACAGAGGGATCCTAGCCCAGGGGCACACGTGCACATGCAGAGAACAACTCCCACCCCTGGTACTGCACGTGCATACCGCCTCTTTAGGCTTTAGGGGATGGAGGTCATGGTCCTCAGTCCAAACCAGCCACCTAATTGCTGGTTAAATACTGCTTTCCACCTACTTGGGCACCTCTCCTGGGAGTGTGTGTCGTGTGTGTGTGTGTGTGTGTGTGTGTGTGAGTGTGTGTGTGTGTGTGTGTGTGTGTGTGTAAGGAATTAAAGGCCTTGTACTCCAGCCCCACCATTTTAGAGACAAGGAAACTGAGGCACACAGGAGCTCGATGAGTCGCGCAGGATCCCATCGCTAGTTCAGTGTGTGGCTAGGGTCGCCCTCACCACTCTCGCTTTGATTATGCGTTTGTGGAGAACAAGCCCCCTTTGATTTAGTCTCGTATTTTGCCAGGAAAAACGCTCACTGTCTGCAAACGGTAGCCGTATTTAGAGACAAGTTCTCTCGCCTTCCCCTGACCACCTTTCTCTCGGCTCCCCGTCCTTCTGTGAACTGTTCTCTCTGGGATGCTGAGAGTCCAGGGCTGGAGCCGGAGTTAGGAAAACCCGGGTTCCCGTCCCAGCTTTGGGGGCTGTGCGCCCTTGAGCAAGTCACCTCAATTCCCTGTGCCTTGCTTTCCCCATATGTAACAGGGCCATAACACCTGTAGGAGGGGAAGGAAAAGGAGGCAAAGCTTCGGCCAGGAAACTGATTCCAGGCCCCCTGCCACGCAGCAGTCGCCGCAAGCAGCCCTCGTTAGACAGGCGCTCAGGCGCGGTGTTCCGCAGAGATCGTTGGCCGCTTCAAACTCTAATTGCCCTGGTGGGGGGGTGGAGGGGCCGGGGGCGGGGAAGAGTTCGAAACCTGCCTCTGGGGCTCCTCGCCTAGGCCCCGGGGGCAGCCTTGTTTTCCTTGCTGTAGTTTACCTGAAATCGGGCGTTTCCTTCTGCAGAAAAGACGCCGAATCTTGGCCCCTTCCTTTTCACAAGGGAGGCCCAGCTGCACAAAACGAATAGATTCCGGAACGGGATTTGAACCCAGGGTCTCTACAAATTCAATACCCTTTCCCCTAGTCAGAGACAAGTCACTCCAGGAAGCTACAATGCCTCCGAAATGTCCCTTTAAATGACTGGGAAAGGGACCAAGGCTTGCAGCTCACGTTAACTCAGGCCCGAGCCTCGGCTAGCTTTTCTTGGGAGAGCCTGGAACTCCGAGTGCCGCCTGCCATAGGGCCCACACTGACCTTGGGTCGAGCCCCTGGCTGCACTGCGTTTACTTTTCCTTTCTGGTTTTTTTTTTTTTTCTTTTGAATGAAATAGGGTTAAGGGGGAATCTTATAAGGTCTCCCATTCAATGAAACACACGACCTTCCCGGAAGGGGGGCCTCTTCACCCTTATCTTTGGGGTTGTCAAAGAGGTGGCCGTGGCAAGAGTGTAAGCAGTAAAGTCAGAGGGCCTGCTTCCTACTGGTGTGAGCCTGGGCAAGTTATTTACCCCGGCTGGCCTCAGTTTCTTTAGTCGAATGGGGAGGGGAGGAAGAGTAGTAAAGACGAGCGGTTGATCCAGCTCCATGAACTCTCTGAACCTCAGTTTCCCTGCTTGTAAAACAGGGTCAACTCAATCCTTGCACTGCCAGCCGCCAGTGCTGTTGGGGGGGGGGGGGGTGCTCGGGGAGAGGAGTCTGCCCACCCTGGGCTGGCACCCCTTCCCGCCCCATTCCCCCTGCCTTCTCCACCTTCCCGCCTCGAAAGTCCGGGGCGGGGAGGCGGGGTGGGAGCCCAGGACTCCCCGCGCGGGAACGAACGGCCCGCATACTTTCCCAGCCCGGGCCAGTCAACTTTGAGTCCCCGAGAAGCAGCTGGAGGGGAGGCTAGGAACTTGCGCGCCCCCCGACCAGCCTCCCCCTGTGAGCGTGGAAAGGGGGGAGGGCCCCCCACTGAAGGAAACAATGTAACCACTGCTGCGAGGCCAGGCGAGGCGAGGCCCGGACGGCCGTCCCCTCCCATTGCTCCACCGCCTTGTCCATTAGACGCCTTTCCCCGCCCTCCCGGCTCTTTTTTTTTCCCATTTTCATTCCGGGGCCCGCCGCCCGGGTCTTTTTGAGCTCCTCTCCCTCCCTCGCTCCCTCCCTCTGGAGGCAGCCCTGGCCCTGCCCCTCCCCCTTGCCCCGCCCCCCCCCCCCCCCCCCCCCCCCCTCCCCCCCTGTTCGACTCTCCTCAATTGCCTTGCCCTCCCTGGGGCCCTGCCACCCGTGCCCTCCCTGCGCTGCGTCGGGCGGCGCTGCTGCTGTGGCTGCGGCCAGAGGCGCGGGGGCAGCGGGGGCGTAGCGCGGCCAGCCCGCCCGGGTTGTCGGGGCAGCGGTAGGGCGCGATGGTAGAGGAGCTTCGGAGGAGCGGCTAGCGGCCGCCATGGAGCCCGGGGGCAGCGGCGAGGGCAGAGAGGGGCAAGGAGACAGGATGGAGCCCCGGCCGGGGGCCTGCCAGTACGCCCATGTGCAGCTGCAGGGGGGCGCACCCTGGGGCTTCACTCTTAAGGGGGGGCTCGAGCACGGCGAGCCTCTCCTCGTGTCCAAGGTAAGCGAAGGCGGCCCGGCTTCGGATGGGCTGGCCCGGGCTGATGGGTAGGCGGGCAGTGGGCTCGGGGCTCAGGGCAGGCAGAGGGCGAGGGCGGACCGAGGGGGCAGCGCTCAGACTCGGCCAGAGGGTACCTCTAGCCCCCCGCCGAACCGTCGGCCTCCCTCTAGCCCTGGGAAACCACAGACTCGGCGGGCGAGCGTGCCTACATCTACACATAGACACAGAACATCAGTGCCTGCCTTCAGACTAGGGCTGAGAATGGGGACTTGGAAGCACTTAGGGGCGGCCCGGGGTGGGCCGGCCCGGTCAGAGGGACCGAGGGGCAGCGGGGCAGCGAAGCTAGAGTGGGACCTCGGAGACAGCCCTCACCCAGAGTTGCAGACGGGGGGGGGGGGGGGGGGGGGGGGGGGGCGGGGAGGGAGGAAGCCGTGCCCCTGACCTCCGCACACACAGCCACTCCAGAGCGGGCTCTAGGAGAGCCCGAAGCTGAGCTGCTGGCCAGCCCCCGCGGCTCCTGCTCGGCTGCCTCGGGACGATGCGTTGCCCCAGCTCAGCCCGGAGTGGTCTTCTCTTCCCAAACTGCCTGCTTCCCGGGGCACGACTAAAGCCGAGAAGTTGACGCGCCCCCTCGCGCACTCCCTCTCTCGATCGCGTCCGCTTCCATCCCTTCTCTTGCCCTTGTGATTCTTGCCTGGGTTCACAAGTTACAAAGTGAGGAGAAGCCTAGGGCCGAGCAGCCCAGCTGTGCTGCCGCTGGCGCTGCGGCTGCTTCTGCAGCCTTAGTGTTTGTTTGTTTTACGGGACTGGAATCTGCTTGAAGCCCCCCTCGGCAGGGGGCAGGGGAAGAGAGCTATGAAATGGAGAACACTTCGTGTTTGTGTGTGCGCGCGTGTGTGTGAGTGTGTGTGTCTGTGTGCGTGTATGCGTGCGTGCGCGCGCGCACGGGGTGGGGGGGCTTGCTCTCTTTTGGAGGGAGAACACAGTTCACCTAGAGGAATCGCATGGAGAGAGAGGTTAAAGATTCTAGGCTAAACAAACTTGCTAACCGTCCCAATGCCCCCAAGAGCGAGACAGATTCCGGAGGCGAGGCGGCTAAAGAGTAGAGAGCCGAGTTTCAAGTGAAGACGTGGGAGCCGGGTTAGCTGACTCTCTCAACAAGGAACAAAGCTGCTCCCATTTATTTCTAACCCCCAGCCCCCCTGGCCGTGCCTCACACCATTACTTCCTATCTTGATCTGGTCTGGTCTGGCCTCGGGTTATTAGGAGCCCACCAGTCTGCCCGGGTCAAGGCTGTTCCAGGACAGTTCCGTACGGAGGGCAGGTTGGCTTTGGTCATTTGGCACCTCCCGGTGGTGGAAGCCTTGGGGAGGAATTCTAATCTTCAACTTGGAAAATAGCCAGCCCTCAGCCATGTCCAGGAAACACTAGCCCATGGTTTCTTACTCTGGAGTTCAAGGGGTCCCTGGATGGATTTCTAGGAGTCTGGAAACTGAGTTTCAAAATGATTGTTTTGCCGTACAAAGGACTTCTCTCTGTTTTATTTCATGCGTTAAAACCCTTCTTTTGAGAAGGGGTCCATTCCCCAGACTGCGGAGAGGTTCAGAACAGGAGGAAGGTAAGGCAGGCCTGGCATCCAGACTCTTTCTCTGGCCCTGCTCTTGAGATCGTCCCCCCACAGAGCCAGATCTTCCTGCAGCTCACCGAGGCTCCCAGCTTCCCTGATCTAGACCTCCCATTTGGAGAATAGGTATCAAAACAATGTCCAACTTTATGTATTTGGAGGGGGCATAGCCCCTTGGTGAGTAGTTCCTCTATGCTAAAGTTCTTCTTTACCAAGGTTCTGAACTATGTTGTTGACACCTTGGACATCATGGACCCTTCCTTCTGACTTCTCCCAGGGCATGGCTCTCTCTTCAGAGCTGGAGTTTGCAGTCTTCGGTCCCGGGAGTGGGGATGGGGGAGGACTGTTGTAGTTGCTACCCAAGACTGGCTCCCCTTCCCAATCTGGAAACCCCTCTAGGATCAGGGAGGAGTGTGTGTCTGGGTAGGGGGCTCCCCAGCAGTCTGTGGTCTGGACTGGAGAGGAAGGGAGGGGGTAGGATTAGATGAGGCAAACCCACGTAATGGCCCAGGCAGTTGGAAGAAAAAGGGCCTTCTGCTTGGAGATGGCTAGCTAAGATACACTTAGTCCTGTTCTAAGGTGCCTCGATGTTCACAGAATCCCCTAGGTTAGCCATTCAGTCAACCCCCTTCTTGCCTCAAACAAACTGGTCCAGGGATTTAGCACTGCCCCTCCCCATCCTCTCCCCTCAATCTCTGGGGCCTCCCTTCTGTGTACACCATCTGTGCTCTCATTAAGTGTGGATTTATTGACCTCCGATGACAGGAGTCTCCAAACTTTGGATGGCATACTACTTATAAAATATTCTTGGGCATGCCCTGCTAATATGAGTATCCTTACCTGTTTGTAAGTTATCTGCAGGGACATTATAAGACTTGCACAAAAAGAATTGAAAAGGATGAAACAATATTTGATCCCTAGAAGCAATAGGGAGCCCTGCAGAGATGATGGGCCTTTGGGGAGGGCAATGAGCTCTGGGATCTGAGATATTATCTTTATCTGTTTTTTTGCCCCACCCCAATATGAAGTGGGAAAGGAGCTAGGATCTTACTTTCTGGTCACTGACCCAACTCACAGAGCCTGCTCACTGAGGGGCACCGGGGTGGGAGGGGTGAGGGGCAGATTTTTCCCAGCAGCACCTGCATTTAGGTGTCCAGGTAGGGTCATCACTGCTTTAGAAGAGGAAGGTGGGAATTTGCACAGCCCTAGGAGAGGAGCAGAGAGAGGAAGGGATGAGTCCAGGGTGGGTGTGGCCATGTTGGAGGCTAGGATGGGGCTCATCTTCCCACCCTCTGATTGGTTAATCCACATCCTTTGGGATGGGTCCTAGGTTGGGCCACCTCTGAAAGACTGATGTCCTGTGGGATTGTAAACAGTTGGAGGTCAGAGATTTTGCCGGTTTGTCTCGGCATCTTCCATACTAAGCATCTAGTCCTTGTTTGGAGAATTAAAATGAACAGAAGGCAGGTGTAGGATCCTGCCCCTGACTCAAAGTCTGGCCGAACCCTTTGCGTTCCACAGGCTGCTGTCACTCTTTCCTTCCGTCTCCGAGGATGGCCTGCCTACACGGTCTTTCTCAAAGGGGAAGGAGTGAGAAGAGCAGTGGGATGCAACGGAGAGGCCATTCTCCCAAGAAAGGAGGCTTCTGGGATGGGTGGAGTAGCGTTAGTGCTGGGAGAGAGGAGGGAGGACTTCCTCCCAGTGGCTCCTTGGGAGTAGGGTCTGTGGGTTTAAGAGGACTTGTGGGATCAAAGCCCTTTCCATTTTACAGAGGAGGAAACTGAGGCATGGGAGGTTGTGCCCAAGATTCAAACTCCAGGCTTTCAATGGCTCAAGCCACACCATCGTTCCTTCCCCTGTCCTCTGCTGATTGTCCCATGGCCTGAAGGTGTGCAAAGCATGCTGGGAAAAGTACCAGCCAAGGACCAAAGAATTCTTTAGAGGGAGAAAAGCAGTCATTTGGGATGCTTTCTTGTGGGGCAGGCTAGGATGTTGCCTCCGGACATGGGAAAGGATCACCCTGTGTCTGGGGACTGGCTTATGGGAGCGGTCTTGAGAAAGACAAAGCTTTTGGGTTATTGACCATCTGGCATGGGTGTCACAGACCTTGGTCTGAGTTTTCTCCTTAGTTACAAGAACTGGCCAACAACCTACTCCCAGGAGGGAGGCCCCCCACTTCTTTGGGGATGTCCTGCTGGGACACAGGAAATAGAAGGGAATGAGCCTTTCTAAAGCACCTAAGTGCCAGGCACTGTGCTGTGTTACTCACAAATTGATCTCATTTGCTCCTCAACAACCCTGGGAGACAGGCGTCAATAGGATCCTTATTGTACAGTTGAGTAAACTGAGTCAGGCAGAGGTTTAGTGACTTACCTAGGATCACCCAACTAGTAAGTGTCTAAGGGTGGATTTGAACTTGGGGCTTTCTGACTCCAGGCCCAGTGCTTTCTCCACTGTGGCCATTGCCACTGCCTCTGGTAGGGAGCTTCTACCTTGGAATCGTGGGACCTCAGAGATTGCATAGTCCAAGCCCCTCCTTTTATGCTGGAGGGGCCTGGGGGCCAGGGAGGGGAGGGGCCTGGGGGCCAGGGAGGGGAGGTGCTGGGGGCCAGGGAGGGTAGGTACCTTGTTCAAAGGCTTGCTCCACTGGTACACTTTGTACCTGGAGTCTGCCTCTTCCTCAGAAAACTGTAGGCAGCGTCTGGGTGTACCTGAGAAGCCCCCCCGCCCCCAGCCCAAGATTCAGGTTTCCCTTGAATATGATTGGTGGTGTGGCCAGCGGGTTTGGGGTACACTTCCCTTCTTCCCTTTTTCCCAAGGCCAGGCTGGGTGGGGCTGGAAGGTTCCCATCACTTCACTGGGAGTTTCCTGAGTGTAGGGAGGTACTAATTCTTTGCTGCTCTCCAGAGACTATTCTCTGCCTCTCTGTCTCTTTCTTTGTCTCTGTTTCTCTCTGTCTCTGTTTCCCTGAGTGATTGTTAGAAAGCCTCCCTAGCTTGGCCTCCTGTGGGTGGGGTGGTTTTTACCTGGCCCAGTAGAGCATCTGGGAGTGGGGCAGAACATGTGGACTCTGGAGAGAGATGGGTCTGAAAGGAGCCCAGGTCGTCTCCGGTTCTGCTCTGTCTCACTCAGGGCACAGCCTTTCAGGCATGGGTATTCACTTAGTGAAGCAATGTGCCATATTGGTTGGAGGGTTAGGCTTGGACTGTGTTTGAGTCTTGCCTCTGAAACTTACCAGCTGTGTGACCCTGGATGAATTGCCAAACCTCTCTGAGCTTTGGCTTTCTCATCTGTAAAATGGGCATGAGGACACCTGTTAAACTTACCTCACTAGGGCTCTGATGAGCTAATCTCTATAAAGTCCTTTGCAGCCTTTAAAGGGCTTGATCAATTCCTGTTGCTACTACTATTATTAAGAGTGATGGGGGGGAGGGTTCAAAATCCAGAATGTAGCAAGTGGTCAAGAAATTCCTCACTTGCCTGGACAAATCCCCGGGGAATGCAGGTATTGTCTAACAAGTGCTGGCTTCTCACCCCAGGACCTCAGTTTCCTCATTTGTAACATGAGGAGCTGGACTAGGTGGATTCCGGAGTCCTGTCCAGCTCTTCATGGCGGGCCTCTCCTGACTTGCCTCCATCAGGCCCTCTATCTATTTGGAATGCTAACAGCCCTTCTCTGTCTAGGTTAAGGGGGTGAACCTAGGAGAGTATATTGGCCTATTATATGCCAGCCTTCAGACTCTAAGATACAGCAAATCTGAAGTCCAGTGTTGTCTCTACTACTGGGGTATCTAGGGCAACTGTGGTTGTCCAACCATTGGAGGAGCTTAGAGAACCTGGATTCAGATTCTGACTGTGTCACTCACTACCTCTGAAAGTCACCTGACCTATTCTTCCTCAGCTTCCCCTTTTGACGGCTCTTCTAGCTCTCATGCCATGACATCAGCCAGGCAGGATGTTTGAGGTATCTTGGGTCAGGGAGAATTTGTGTCCTTGCTCCCTGGACTTAAGAAGGAAAGGCCCATAGGAAGGCCAGAGAGTGATCCTGAGAGAACCCAGAGGGTACAATCAAGAGACTGTTAGGTTTGCTATTATAAAGGCCTGAATTCCAATTCACACTTTTCTCTGAGTCTGTTTCCTTTTCTGGAATAGTGTCTCTACCTGCAGGGCAGAGGGCAGAACCGGAAGAAAATGTAATTGGGAATATTTAGTAAAATAAATAAAAGTACAGTAGGCGATAGATGATGCTAACGTGGTTTTCTAAGTGACTGTGCTGGCAGGGACCCGGGATTCTGGACCCCTTTAGAGGGCTTGACACCATTGCTGTAGATTATAGAGGCTCAGTGGGAGCTGGGGAAGAGGATTTGTTCCCCCATCCCATTTTCTAAAAGGCCCAATGAGCCTCCTCCCTCAACGGTCTGTAGTGGGGCCCAAAGCTTGAAGGCACTTCAAAGGGGCCAGAGGAATGCCAGTTAGTGTGTGAGTATTGACATTCACTGGGCCCCCTTTATGAGTTGCTAGAGGGGGCCAGGGGTGATGTGATGGGAAAAAGGCCTTGGTCGTGTACCCTGGGAGAGGCCCCTCATGTCCAGGGAAGGGGATGGCTTCTTGAGAAGCCCTCATTGTGGTGTTTCTTCCTGAACCGAACTTAGCCCCTCTCCTTTACCAAGCTGACTTCTGCTGCTCTCCCCGATTCCCTTGTGTTGACCCTGCTTGAGTCGGCTGGCCCTTTCCCTGTTGCTCTGGCTAGGTTCCTGGGCTCTGGTGGCAGCACAGAAGGCCCAACCTGCTTCTGCTTTTGCACCCCTCCAACCCCAGGCAAACAAAAGAATACAGCTCCAGCTGAAAGACACTTGATCTTGCCTTTGGGGGGATTTGGGGGGGGGTGGAAATGTTCCCTCCCCTAGAAATTTCTTAAAAGGGAGTGGAGAGGCTGGGTTCAGTGGCACTGGAGTGATTATCTTGAGGAAACAGCCATGTGGCCCCAGTTAGGTTTCTTCAGAACCAGTGGCACCACTTCTGAGAGGGGTGTAGGCAGAATCCCCAAGGGCTTCATCACTAGACTGCCATGGCCTTAAGAGGGGACCCCAAAACAAACATTCCCATGTACAAAACACTGGGCTGGATGGTTCTGTCCCAATCCTCAAAGAGTTTTTTCTCTAGTGGGGAGGATGGGGAAGGATGCCTCATGAGCATCAGAACTGTTACATCTGGTAGTCCAAGGCCAGAACATCAGTTACCCACCCAAGGAAGTGTTTGGGGGACTCAAAGGAGGAAAGGCAATCCCGATGGGGCCCGAGCTGGCATTGAAGCTAGCAATCTTGCAGGTGACTAGGAGTGAGGGCATTCCAGGCACGGGAACAGTGAACTGTGGCTTGGAGACAGGAGAGCTGTGGGCACTGGGAGTTGGCTTGGAGTGATAAGTTCTGGGAAATCCATGATGACAAGCTCTGCGGATGGGAGCTTTCGAGTTGAGTTGGCAAGCACCTACAGGGTCATCCACTCCTACCCCTCATGCTCTAGAGGAGAAACGGTCACCCAAGGAGGGAGGGAAGCAGGGGAGAATTGGACCTGCCACCCCTCTGTCCCCCCCTGACTTTTAGCATCAAGCGTCTAATCTTCATTGTGCTCATCCGGGGAGGAAGCCCTCCCTCCTGCAGTGTGGAAGGAACCTTTGAGGGAAGATTTGAAACATGTGTGGAATCGAGGCAGGGCTGGGCTTGAAAGCACCTGACTGTTGAAGGGCCCATCCCTTCCAAGGACAGCCCCCACTGCTTTGCTCCCTCCTTCCTCCCTTCTCCCTCCCCCTCTTTCCTTCCCTCTACTCTCCCTGGGCTGTGCCTTGGCTGGGCCAGCCCAGCTGCTGCTGGGGCCTCTGCCCCTCAAGCCCCTGCTGCAGGAGGCCTGGCCTAGTGGGGGGAGGGGGGCTAGAGAGGGAGGAAGAGCCTTGGGTTGGGGGAGGAGAGGGCCAGATGTGTGCAGGCAGCCCGAACTGGATTCCTGTAACCTTGGCTCTATGGGAAATTGGAATAGCAGGGCCTTGAGCTGAAGCCCTTGAAGGATTGCAAAGCACAGGAGGCCTCCTTGGTGGTTTTTCTGCCCATGACGCAAATGGTGCTCCTGGGGGCCTGGGGGCTGGGGGTGGGCCAGAGGAGGGGGGCTCCAGCAGCACCTTAGGGGACCAGAGGATTTTGGATTGGAGAAGATCTCAGAGCTCCTCCGGTCCAACCCCCTCACTTTGTGGACAAGGAGGAAATTGAGGCCCGGGGAGGGAGAGCAATCTGGCTGACATCTCGCAGCCTGTAAGCAGCGGACCCAGGCACTACTGTGTGGCAGACAAGTCTTTCTTCAGCTTCCCTACTTGAGCTGCTTTTAGTGGTTTGTTTTTTCCCTCACCCCCATTTGGGATGTGCCCACAGGGCCACTGACAAAAACCATCTTCTGGGAGAAGCTCCACAGCCCCTGGGCAGCACCCTCATGCACAGGGCCTGCCAAAAGTGCCAGGCCTGGGCTCAGTCTGGCAAGACCTGCATTGGACTCCCCCCTCTGACTCCTGCTTGGCTGTGTGACTCTGGGAAAATCACTTTCACCTCTCTAAGCCCCAGTTTCTTCATCTGATCTCTGTAGCACTCACCTCACATGAGTATTAGGAAGTGCCAAGAACTTGGCTGGCCTTGGAGTGCCCTAGGTATGGCTATAGTGACTCTCATTAGCATTGTTAATGCAGTCAAGGGCTTGGATTTGGGGGGTGGGTGGAAGGGAGAAAGTATTGAGGTGGCTTTTTCAGGTCTGGTCCCTGAGAGCTGACTCTGGGCCTGGCCAACTCTTCCTCACAGCTTTCTGAAGCCTAGCAAGGGGAGTTGAGGGTGGCAGCACTGCCCAGTGGGCTCCTCTGCCACCTGACCCTGGAGAAGACGGAACATAGAATGTTAGGTCTAGGAAGGCTGGAAGGAGGCTCAGAAGCCGGCAAGGCTAATCTCTTCATTTGCCACATGAGGAAACTGGGCCCCAGAGAGGAGAAGGGACATGCTTGAGGTCATACAGGCCAGTAAGTTGGCAGACCTCCTGAGGCCAGCTTTCCCACCCTGAGAGGTGAGCAAATGCTGAGCTAATGGCTCTTCTGGATGATTGGTATCCTGACTGCATAGACCCTGTTCCCTCTCCCAGAAATGCCCCGTTTGAATGAGGACTCTAACTCAGGGAGTTCACATGGACTGGCTGGGGGAGGGCTTTGGTGCCTCCCCCTTCTAGGCTCCCCTAGGATAAATACACTGAATGGAAAGAGTAGCAAATGCCTCAGGTGGGCAGGACACAGGCCCTTCTTCCTCCCATCCCCCTGGCATGTTTGCCTGGGCAGATTGCCAGCTGAGCTGGGCATTGGAGTCCAGGTGCCTGAGTAACTTGACTTTTCTTAGGGAGCCTTTCTAGGCTGCACTGCATGCTCTGGGTTAGTCCAAGGAGGGGAGGTGATCCCAGCACACGGGGTAGCCTAGATCCCAGCTGGCCTGCTTTTGTGTCTCATTATGTGCTCCGGGAGCCTTCCCCTTTTCCTTTTCATTCTTGTCAGATGCTGGGAATCTTGTTAGGTTCTCGTAGGTGCTGAGACTGACCTAGAAGGGCTGGGCTCCAGGCCTCCCTCCTTCACTTACTCCCTAGGTGCACCTGGGTCAGGGAGTCCAATCCTCTCAGCTCCAGGGTGTTCATCTGTAAAATTGGGATGAAACTGTGCATGAGCTCTACTCTTAAGACAAGTGGATCTATTCAAGCCGCTTTGCAAACTTGGAAGTAGTGCAGAAATGTCAGGATTCTTACCAAGAGAAGAGGTGGCCTGGGCTGGTGTCAGAGGCCTGGGTTCAAGTCCATCTCTGATACATCCGACCTATGTGTTGGATGAGACTCTGAATTTCCCAGGCTCCCTTTAGCTCCCTAAGACTAAAAGTTGCAGATAGTCAGGGCTTTTGATTGGTGGGGAATGGCCAGGTCAGCTGGGCCCAAAGGGGAGGGCCAATCCTTTCTGCTTTTTCTCCATTCATTGCCATGGGCTCATGTCACTAATAAGCCTACCATTTTGTGAAGTCTTGCCTAGGAGGTGCCAGGCTACTCTAGCACTGGAGACAGAAAGCTGACCCCAAAGGCAGGAAGCCCTGACTTCAAGTGCCACTTCTAACACATACTGACTGTGTGGCCCTGGTCAGGTCATTTAACCTCTCATAGAACAGAAATGGAGGCTAGCTATATAAGGATCCAGGCAGGCTTCATATTGACTTAGAAAACCACATATTTATAGATTTAATTTTTTGAAAAATGATGCATCAATGTGTTAAAATCCAGATAAGATCTCTCTTTCAGCTGGTTGGATTGTACCCGGGAGTGTTGTGGGCCACCCAATTGACACCTCTGGTCCAGGCCACTCTCTAAGATACTCTTATAGAGATATACCAGACAGAGTCCCTTGTAGCAGTGCAGTCCCAGACCTAGTCCCTATTCTGTTGTTAATAGCATGTATGGAGAAGAAGATGGTGGTGAGGCAGGTAAGAGGATGAGGAGGGGGTACAAGATCCTTCAGGTGCAGGATCTGGAAGGTGAGTGCTCTTGGGGAATCTCTGAGGCAGGCATGGAAAACCAGGGCCAGGCAACAGAAAGCCTTGGAGCTGGGGGATCTCTTGAATTCTGTCATGGAAAAGGAGGCTCAGAGTAGGGTTCTGGGCCCCTCTCTGCTCATGGGGTGGCCATTAAAGGTAGAGAGAAAACAGAACTGCCCCACTGCTGCTCTGGGGAATAGAACAACCTCGAGATTGAAAAGACCCCAACAAACATGCGTAACAGGAAATCGGTGCCCAAGATCAGTAGGGAGATAGAGAGCGTGTGGCTTCCCTTGGATGGCGTAGATGAATTCCATCCTCCAATTCTGACAGGTGGGATGACAGAGATGCTGCCAGTGACATTGGGAGGGTCATCATGGGTGGGAGGAGGGGAATGGAGTCCGGCTTCCTGGGCATATTCCACAGCAGGCTCTGTGCTTCCATGTTAGGTGGTCTGGGCACACGGAGAGGCAAGCCCCACGGCTCTCCTAAAGCCTGTCATTGAAGAAACGGCTGGAGAACATGGAGAAAGGAGGTTATTATTTATGATCATGAAGGGCCAGCCTTGTTTCAAGTATACATCATTTCCTTCTTTGGCAGAGCTGCTTGATGAGGGGAATGCTGCAGATCAAGTTTATCTCGATTTTTGGTGGAGAGATGGAGAGACAGGGATTATATGGATTCGGAGTTCATTAGATGGCCAGACTCCAAGAGGAGCTGGGAAGAGTTCACTGTCCACGTGAGGGGAGGTCTCCATGCCAGGCTCTGGGCTTGACATTCTTACTTGGGATTTAGATCAGGGATTTGATAGTATGCCCATGAGAGTCGCGGCTGGTGCACAGCTGCCCATGGTGTAGCTAACAGTTTACCTGCTGATTTATTTTAGCAAAACATTGAATAGTTGCCAGCGCCATTGTCATAAGCAGGATGGAGAACTGTGAGGTGGTCACGGTATTAGTAGGTGCGTGTGGAAGTGGTGGGATGCTCAGGCGCAAAGCGTCCTCATTTGGTATTTGGCGTCTGCTTGGAACGAGCTCTCCGGGGCTTTGTTATTGATGACCTAGTGGAAATACCAAACTCATCACATTTGAAGATGACCTCGAGTGGAGAACAATGGCCAACATTTGGGACGAGGACAGACAAAATCCAAGTCTAATAGGATGAACTCTCATAGGCTTCAATTGAGAATTTTACGTTGGGATTAACCCCTCCCCCCCCCAGCTATGTCCATGTGAAATGGGTGGGGGGGGGTCACTCTAGCATGCAGCTGAGAGAGATCTGGCGCTTCCAACTGGCAGCAGCGTTGGTCTCAAGCCCCAGTCTGATCAGAATTTTGGCCTTGTTGAGAGCTGCAGAGACTAGGCCTAGGTAGGTGGTAATCCTATTGTCTTCTGCCCTCGTCACATCCCACCTGGATGAAGTGTTGGTGGGCAGCTGTGGGCATCCCAGTTTAGGAAGCACGTTGCTAAGCTAGAGAGTGAACAGAGGGGGCATTGAGGCTGGGGAGGGACCTTCAGCCTGTGGCAGATAATGCTGATTAGCCTTAAGAAGAGAAGACTCAGCTTGTCATGTGCCCAACCTGCTCTCTGGAGAACTTACGCCTTTCAGCTCTGGAGCTGCCAGCTTGGGGCCTGTGTGGTCATCAGTGGGTGCACTGCATGGCCCACTCTAGCTAGTGGAGCCCATCGATGCTTCCTCCAGGCTCTGCTTCAGCTGTCTTATCATCTGTCTTATGAATATATTTCCCCGCCCCCACACACCATTTCTAGTTAAGTAAGGATTTGGACCTGGGCCCTTGGAGTCCGGTTCTGGCCATCTTTCCATTGCACCATGCAGCCTGCCTCTCTTTGGCTACCCTTCCCGCCTTCCTTCCACTTTTCCCTGTTCTTTTGACCCCTCTTTCTGTCAAGACCCAAATTTGGGGTCTCTTTTGGTTACAGCTGGCACCTCTGCTCTGCCTTGCCATGCCGCGGTCTTCACCAGGTGGCAGAGTTATAAAGAGAGCCTTGGAGATTGGAAGAGCCTATTGACAGCCTGGCACGTGTGGGCACTGGCACATACAGGCACTGGCACAGCAATGACTCGGCCTTCACCCAATTTCAGTTGCCTAGGCCGGTTAGGCTTTAGCTTGGTTGTTCCCCTCTGTGGTTTGAGGTTTGAGACATTGTATCTGGCCTGCCAAGTGCTTTGGGATCCTTGGCTATGTAAATGCCTGCTAGCCAACCAGTCAGTCAGTGAACTCACATTGCCTAAATGGCTCTTCTGGGCCTGAAACCATGCCCAGTGTTGGGAGACCCAGAGACAAAGAGGGCCACCGCTCCTGCTGTTCTCTTGGGGGAAGGGGGTGCAGAACAAATGTGAAGAGACCAATTCAAATAAAGCCTCTCGGAAGTGGGCAGGGTGGCTGGCATCAACATGCTTTCCATTCCCCCTTTGCTTGGATGGGGAGTGGGGGATGCCCTGTGACGACTCTGGTGCTTCCTGATCCAGAACTAGTGCCAGACAGTGGCAGCCTAGGGAAGGTGGCACTGAACTTTGGATCTGCTGACCAACCCTGTAGGATCTTCTCCCAAGGGACAGCCAAGCCAGAATGATCTTCTTTGGCCCAACTCTAGGGTGGACTGTGGCTTTTTCCCCTAGGCGGCTGCAAGGCGGCCCTGGAAGCCAGCATTCAGAAATGGGCTCAGCAGGTGCAGGCAGCTTGGGGGAGTCTCAGGCCATGGCTCTCCTGCCTGCCCTTCCTGGCCAGCTTCGTTGATCTAAACTGACTGTGGCACAAACGTCCACGTGACCTGTTCTAGATGGACCCAGACTGGCTTGAGGTGATCCCAAAGCTCACTAACTAGTCCTCTACTATTAAAATTTAGAACTTTTCCAGAAACTGAAGTCAAACTCACTCCCTAATACTCTATAAAATGTGGCAGGGGTACTTAATGCTACCTACTTTGCAGGGCCATTGGGAGGATAAGTTTACCTTACAACTCAATTGCTTGATCAGGTGTGTACTGTTCTCACAAACGGGTGTGGTTGGCAATGGTGAGCCATGGTAGTGGGTTCTTGAGCAGGTGACTAACCTGATAAAATGGGATTTTTGGAGGTCCCTTTGCCTGTGACCTATAGGGGAGCTGGCAGAGGGTGGCAGGCAGGGAGATCACTAGGAAACTTTTGCAGTAACAGAGGGAGAGGCAATCACAGAATTCTAGGACCTCAGATAAGCTTCCCCTGAACTGAGTGACAGTGGAGAGAAAAGGATGAATTGGAGAGACATCAGGAGGAAGAAATGCACGCTCTTGACAATTTCAATCTGAGGACTGAAGGAATGACTCCAGGCTCTTAACCTTGGGAGCCTGGAAGGATGCAGCTCGTTCACTGACAAAAATGGGGAGGCTGTGTGCCATGTGGTGAGTGGGAAACTGCTGGTGGCCTGCCAGAGGTCTCAGGAGCATTTGGGGGGAGCAGCTTAGTGTTACAGGCATCATTTGTTGGGTCCTTCTTGAAGCCTGGGATGTCAGGCTGCTGGAACCCTGGGAATGGCCATTACATGCACAGAAGAGAGATGGGGAGAGGGTCCTGGGCCTTCAGAGCTCCTGAGGTGAAGTTTGGGGGCTCACTTCCTCTTTGGGAGAAATGGCTCACCAGCCCCAGAGAAGCCATGTGAGGATCACGTTTGTGTTCCATTACATGTTCATTTTTTGTCATTTTATTTGGAGCCTGATTTTGAGCCTAGCACAGGACTATTAGTCTTGGGACAATCATCGTTAATTTAATCAGAATTATAGATTTTCTTGAAACATGCGATTGTAAGAGGTTTGCTGCATTTTTAATCATGATTCCATTATTATCCAGTGGCATTTTTTCTCCCCTGGCAGAACACATCTTAGCCATTTAAATGAAGCCAATGGAAGATGAACACGAATATAATAGGTTCATTTACAATGAAGTTGCCTGGAAGATGTCTCTTCTGTTAAGGGATGTTCAAACAAGTACTGGATCTTGGTATTCAATTTTCCTCCCCTCCTCCAAAGCCTGCCTGCCTACAGCCCCAGGGAGTATCTAGCATCCTGGATCAGTTAGTATCTAACATCTGGATCAGAGGATCCAGAGTGCTCTAGGGAAATGGGCCAGACTCAGTCAAAGCATGTCTCTGATAATGACCTGCAGAATTGAGGACTGGCCAAGGAAGTGGCTTTATCATGCAGGGAGGGTGAGGGACGGCAGACAGGGCACCCCAGGACTTAGGGCACATAGATAGTTAAAAGACCTAGAGGAAGAAAGGTGCTGAGGGAGAGGGAGAAAGAAGCTAGGCAAAAATGGCATTGGAGGAGAAGACGTGGATGCACTGCTAACTGTAGCAACAAAGGGATGTGATGGTACTTCTGTTGCTAGCTCCGAGTCAGGGGTGGGGGAGGGGACAGGCCCTGAAATACCTGTCTGTGTCTTCCTAGAAATTTTCATAGTTCTGTGCTGGGGGCCTTGAGCATGGTGTTGTGACAATGTTGTTGTTTTGTTGGCATTTTAGTTGTGGCCAGTTCTCTGTGAGGGTTTCCTTGTCAGAGATACTCGAGTAGTTTGCCATTTCCTTCTCCAGTTCATTTTACAAATGAGGAAAACTGAGGCAGATGGGGTAAAGTGACTTCCCTGGGGTTGCACAAGCTAATAACATTTGAACTCAGGTCTTCCTGACTCCAGGTCTGGTGCTCTATCCCCTAAAGCGCCACCTAGCTGCCCCTCTTGACAGTGCTGCTCATAAATATGTGGGTGCATTCCCTCTCTTTGACCTTGTTGGGAGTCTATGCTGAGTAGTGACCTCATGGAGTCAAAGGGTGTGGGGGGAGGTGAAGGGGTGAAGGGGAACGTGCACACAGGCATACTCATGAGCATCCTGCCTCCAGTCTTGGCTTTGTTCGCTGTCCTGTAGTTCTTCCTTCTCTTTGAACCTAAGGTGCTATTGAGTGCTTAATAAATGCTCACTGACTGCTTGAGTGATATGGTGGCCAGAGGCTCTGAGGCATCACATCTATTGACTGAGACATGTGAGGTGGTAGCAGGAGGCCTAGGTCAAGAGTGCTGCATTTAGAGGCAAAGGATCTGAATTCTGATCTTGGTTCTCTCACTAGCTGTGGGAGCTTGGCTTTCCTGGGCAGAGAGAGGATCAGACTGAACTGAGCCTCTGATCATCGCTCCCTGTGGCCAGGCAAGGTAGGGTGGGGCTAGTGGCTTCTCATCCTTGGGGGCTCCCTTCTTGTACTGCTCATTTGCCATCACCCTGGTAATCAGGGAGCACCTGATGGCCAAGACCATTGGCCTTCTCCCTCTCTCCTTCCCTCCCTCTTTCTCTTCTCCCCACTCTCAATTTTTCTTTTCTTTTTTGTTTTATGTTATTTTTTCTCTCCCTCCCTCCAGCCCAAATAGCCTTTGCTTTCTCTCTCTAGCCCACACCCTTGGTGACCTCTCCTTTCTCCACATGTTCCCTGCTGGGCTCATAGAGCTCGGGGAGGGCATCTTCACCTGGGCTCCGTGAATTGGGGGAAACAATCCTATTTTTATTTTGGCTAACCCCCTATCCCTAACCTTCTTTGTGATCTTTGTATCCAGTTTTATGCTTTTAAGCACGTTCTGGGAAGGAGTCTGTAGACTTTGCCAAGACCCTGAGGGGTCCAGGTAATGAACACACTTGTGAGCTCAAGAGTTCCTAGGCCCAGTGTCAGACTGGAGAAGTTATGGAGTCCAACCCTTTGTGTTAGAGATGAGCAAACTGAGGCCAGAGCAGGGTCATGTGGCTAGTGAGTATGGCAGAGGAGATGCCCCCCCCCCCCCAGTCTCTCTGACTCCAAGCCATCATAGGTTTTGGCCTCCATGTTGTGACGTTGGCTCTCCAGAATCCTGGGAGCTGGGCCCTGTGGGGCTCCCTCGTCCTGGCCTGGGGCCTCTTCCTTCGTCTCTTTGCCATGTGTTTGTGGTTAGCCGCTTGCATTCAGTAAACGATTGCAGTCCAGAGTTGGCCAAGGCCCGGACTGGAGTGAGATGATGAACTCCTTGAGCGTGTTTGATGAGAATGTGCTTTTTAGTGAAGGCATTCTGGGTTCGTCCATCAGATACGTGCTGTTCCAGATGGTCTGCAGGCCAGGTTGCTGGTGCTCTCACTAATGGGTGGTATGTGTAATTGCCTCTTTGGAGCCAGAACCAGTTCAGGAATCCAGCTGCCTTGCTCCCACTAGCAAACACCCCCTAGCACTCCCTTGGCCTCTCCTGAAAAAGAGCTCTTGGTGATTGGCCAGTATTTCACAGAAAGTACAATCCATAGGCAAGAAGCAGGCCTCGGACCAGCGCCATCCAGAGGACAATGATTGAACTTCCTTTCCCTGGAATTGAGAGCGCTTCCCCATGACGCCAAGGTCACAAGTCCAAATGAAGGAGCCTTTCATGGGGCCCTATCTTCTTCCCTCCCATATTTTATCAGACCTATTGTTAAAGGAGGCAGAGATTGCTTGGGATTATGTTTGAGCCACATGGAAGCCATACATCTTTCTGTTCTTCCATTTTTTTGAGCAGCAGAGCACAGTGGGAGGAGGGGCATATTTGGACGTGAGGACCTGGATTTGAATCTTGGCTCTGTCACTTCCTGTCTGACCCTGTCATGTCACTTCCTTTTCTGGCCCTCTGTTTCTTCATCTGTTAAATTAAGGGGTTGGACAAGATGACCCGAGGTCCCTTCTGCCTCTAAATCTATGTATCATATATTTTCAGAAGAGCATTGGCCATAACTTCCCAAGCACTTGGAATGTGGAAGCGTTGCCTTCAGTTTGTGTACATGAGATCACAAGAACCCAGTGTGAATGTTGGAGTTGGAAGGCCCCATCACTTACAGAGGAGGAAACTGAGGCTCAGAGAAGGGAAGAAACTTAGCCAGAGTCCCCACGGTTCTGAACTGGTCCCTAGGGCCTCAGATTGCAAACCCAGGGTCCTTTCTGGAACACAATGCTGCCACTCACTGGGCATCTCATGTCTGGTCTGGTTAGGATGGTGTCAGAACCTGCAGTCACGTGACCAACAGCCTTTATAAGTGCTCAGAGAGTTGTGGGACCCCGGCTTCCAGACAGGATGATGTGAGGTCTGACTGTGGTAGCTCATGAGAATGCTTTTTTGTGTAGCTTTCTATCAGCCCTGGAGCTCTTCAAGCAAAGCATCAATCAATAGGCAAACATTTATTAAAAATCTACCATGTGGCAGGTGCTGTGCTCAGTGCTAGGCATGCAAAAAGAGGCAAAAAATGGTCCCGGCTCTCCAGGAGTGTATAGTTTAATGGGGGGAGACGACATGAATAGTCCGGAAGTGAGGAGATGAGGACTTGAGGGGGCAGTGCCAGGAGAGAGAAGGAGGTGAGTTTGAGAGCTGCTGCAGAGCCGAAATTGACAGGCCTTGGCACCAGGTAATAATAATAGTAATCCTTATTTTGATTTTGATATGATGTGGGCGGATTGCCTTGGCTTCTGGTAGCGGGAGAGAGTCATGGTATTGGGCACTTTCCATCTCTGGTGACCCGGTGACTCAAGCAGCTCCCAAATGGGGAGGAGTCCCTGGCCTCTCCCTTGGCTCACTCTCTTTGTCCAAAAAGCATTCATTCATTTATTTGTTGATTCACTTACTCAACAGACATCCTGGAATCCTGAGTCTCTGAACTGGTAGGGTTTTTGATGACCTGTATCTGAATGAGAATCCCTTTGTGTGAGGCCCTAAAGGCTGAGCTCCAGGGAGAAGGAAGCTGCCATCACCTTTCCTAGCATTCCTGCCCACTCTGGGAGAGGTGTTATTGACAGGGAGCCTTTCCTAATAGCCCGAATGGGCCTCTTGGCATCTCTTCTCCATTGCTGATCTCACATGATAGCCCTTTAGCCTCTGGAAGTACAGTATGAGACATGCCCAATCAGTGTTGGGTGCTTGGAGGTGAAAATGGTTCTCACATTTCTCCAAGCCTTTGGTTCTTCAGACAAAACGTCAGTAGTTCCTTTGACCAATTGTGTAGTCTTTCTAAAAGCTTTCTGAAACCTTCTAGCCCAACCACCTGATTTTATAGAAGAAATGCAAATGTTAAACTGTTTGGAGTTAAGTTTTCACATGTTTGGCTTTTTACTAATAAAACTGATCCACAGAAATACCCTGAGGATAGAGGTAGTGTTTCCTTCACAGGTGGGGTCAAAGGCAAGCAAGGTGCTGGACTTAGAGCTAGAATCTGAACGTGAATCTGGTGTTTTGCTGTCTGTGTGCCTGGGGGTCAATGCCTTCCTTCCTCTCTTGTGGTCTGTTTTCTCATCAGTAGAGTTGGTGGAGGTGATGGTAGGGAGTGGGCTGGGGAACTCTCTGATACTGACTCATTCTTTAGAAAGCAAGCTTTGCTTTCCAGTTCAGTCAGCTATTTCTCCCCCCACCCCTCTGGTATCTACACCTTCAGAATTGTAGCCTTCTGGTTACACAGAGTTGTGACAAAGAAGCGGATCTCTGGCTCTTCATCTTCCCATGTAGCCCTCTCCCCGGGCACTAACTCTGCCCTTTGCCCTCTCCCCGGGCACTAACTCTGCCCTTTGCCCTCTCCCCGGGCACTAACTCTGCCCTTTGCCCATCCCAACTTCAGGGATTGCTGCCCACTTTTCCTTGATTCCTAAACCAGTCTTCCCATTCCTTTGGGTGCCTGAACCTTCTCATCTGGAAGCCACTACGGAATTAAGTGTCCACATTTCCCAGCCCCTGGTTCTTGGCATGGACTCAACTCCAGAGTTCTGCATACTTCTTTCCCAAAGCATTCATTACCCACCAGCCACACAAAGGGGCTCCCTTGCCCACATGCTTAGGGTAGGTGCCACATTGCCCAGGAGAAAGAGGTCAGTGTAAGTGCATTGCATGATGTCCTCCATTGATCACAGCGTCCAATGATTGAGCTAAACTTGAAACCCAAGGTAGGCTGGGAGTGGATGGCTCCATGAGGTGACCCTCTCTGTCTGCTCCCCAGCCACACCATCTCAAAGTCCTGATGCATCTCAGAGGGTGTAGAAGACCTAGATGGATGGGGCTCACCAACTGGACCAGTGAACCACATGTCCAGGAGGGCATGTGTAGACCAGTCTGGTGGTACGGTTCCACAAGCCCTGCTACCCAAGGCCCAGCCAAGGGGCAGCAGGCATGTGCTCTCAGCCAGGTGCCGCCATTCAGGAACCTGCATCCTTGCTGGCCTTTCTGCTGGCTCTTTCCTCATCTTGGGATACCAGTATGGCTGTCCATTTGGTCCAGCTCCTTGTGTGGGCTCTGCCCTTTCCTGCTCGTCTATGTCCTTGGTGAGGCTTTGGATCCCCTTTGTCATGTGCCTACCACTTGTACTGGGTGTGGGGATCCTCTGAGGATGGCAGCTGTGGGGGACTGGCCTTTAGGAGCAGCTCACACTCACAAATGATTGATGTCATTGTGTAGCTTTCCAAACTAGACTCAGGACCAGAGGTGTACCTGCAGCTGCATCTGTGTGGGCCCTCACCAATCTGCTGGCACTCTGTGCTGCTGCTGTGCAGGTTGCAGCCCCTCCTGTCCCTTCTCAGCCTGTGCCACTTGAGAGAATTATCGATGCGGGCCTATAGGCCCGCTGTCAAGCCGAAAGATTGATTTCCAGCCCTACCAGAGACGCAGGAAGGTGTGGCCAGGAGTGCAAAGGACACTGATCACGCTGCTGAACAATCAATCTCAGCCCAGGGGATTGGGCACAGATGGGGGGCAGTGGTGGAGTGTTGGCCTTGAGGGCAGGAAGGCCTGAGTCTGATCCTGCTTCCCACATGTCCCTGAATCCCTCCTAGCCTCAGTTTCCTCCTCTGCAAAATGGGGATGATAAAACTCGAGCATTTCCCTGACAGGGTTGCCATGAGGATCAAATGAGACACCAGTCTCTTGTTGCAAGGGGGCCTGTCATTCTGGAGGAGGGGCCTTGCTCCAAATGCAGCTTGGCCTAAGGCAATGGCTTCTTTCAGATGAACTTAGCTAGGGCCTCCCTCAGACTGGACCTCACTTGGGTCTTCTTTTTTGTGGGGGGATCTTTTCTTATACCCACATATATGAATGTGCCTCCTGAGCTGGGAGCTCACTGAGGGCACCAATATGTCATCCCTCAGTGAAAGCACTGTGTTTGGGTTCAGTGGCCCTGAGTTCAATTCCAGATTCTCTGCTGCCTCAGTGGTATACCAGGCTTGGAGCAGAGCACCTGAGTTCAGATCCCAGCTCTGCCACCGATTATATCTGTGACTTCCCGTATCTGGGCTTCCTCACTTTCCTTTTCTGTAACATGAGGTTTTAGACCAGATGATCTCTCAGGGTCCTTCCAGCTCTAGGCTGATGATCCTTTTATGTGACACTGTGACCCATATAGTCATAGGTTACATGGTTCTCTACTCTCTAAGCCTCCATTTTCTTCCCTCTGGGTCCCATCTAGTCGTAACACCCCACAATCCTCTGCGTCAGTGGCTTCTTTTGCTTGGTCTTCCTCCTTCCTAAAGAGTATTTTGGGTGAATCAGAGCAAGCAGAGTCTTGGGGCTGGGAGACGGCCAAGGAGTGATGGGCAGAGAGGGCAGCTGGGGTGTGTGTGGGGGGGGAGAGAAGACAAGGAAGTGGAGAGAACAGTTTGGTTTGGTTTTCTTGCAAGGCAAGGGGGAGCCCTGAGCACGTATGTAGCTAGAGAGGGAAGGGAGCCCATGGAGATATGGAGATGAGAAAGAGATAGATGGAAGACAGGAGAGACATGTTAATCGATGCAAGGGTGACTTGGGAGGAGGGAAGAGGAGCCAGGGCTCAGGTAGTACGGTCAAGGGACCCTTGGGTGGGAAGTGGGGGGAGAAAGGTTCCAGAGAGGTTTGGGGGCAGAGAGAGAAAAAGGGGGAAGAAGCTTGAGTCAGATAACCAACAGCTTCTTGGTCCAGTAGAGGACAAGGTCATGTGCTTGGGGGAGGGGACTGTGCTTCACGGATACTGTCTCACTGAGCCTCACAGTACCCCTTGTTTTATATACAGGGGCTTTTGGAAAAGGGAAAATGGGAGTTGGCCTTGAGCCCCAAAGTTAAGGGGGGGTGCTATGGCTAGAGGTACCGGACTCGGTAGTCAGAAAAATCCATCTGTATGAACTGAGGCAAGGCATTGGACTGCCTCAGTTTCGTCCTCTTTCATATAGGGGTGGCTGGAAGGATCAAGTGAGATAATACATGGGAGGGGTTTTGCAAACCTCCCAAATCTATATGTGTCTCTTCTAGAGGGAACTCCAGGTTGAGTCTGGGAGAGGGCCTCAAACCATTGGGGTGGCAGGAGATGCTGCAGGAAGCAAAGGAGGCCTGACTTTTTTTTTCTGCTTCCAACCTTTTCCTTCCCTTCTTTAGTTTTCAAAAAGACCAACATTTTATCTTGCCTTTTTTTTGTTCATCCCAGTCAGCTGAGGTAGCCCCCTCTTCCTTCCACCACCCAGTGAGCCTCCCTTTGGGACAGCTGCAGCATCAGCCAACAACCCCAACCTCAACGAAGCCCAAGCAGCTTGAGGTTGGGGTTGTTGGCTGATTCGAGAGTGGCCACAATGGGCCACCCCCTTACTGCCCATCTTGCCACTGAAAGGAAGAGGAAGGACATTCTTTTCTCTGGGGCCTTATTTTCATGTTCTCCCCTTTGCTGTTGGGGGCCTTGTGGCACTTCCCTTTCTTCCTCAAGCCCACTTTAGCATTCATGCCTCCTCCTGGATTGCCTTTCTTTTTTTTAAATTATTTTCGTTGTTTTGCTTCATTGATCCAAGTGGGATTTAGGGCACAGTCTGAGCTGAGCTGCAGAGCTCATTTCTGTTCCCCTACTAGCCCATTTTCCCAAACACTTTCAGAAACATATTTGCTCTTGGTCTTCCTCATTGATCTAGGCAGAATGGATGATGGTCTCTAGTATGTGTGAGATGGGCCTTGACTCTGAGTTCAGCCATCTTGCCATAGGATTGCTAGGGAATTCCTTTCCCCAGTGTTTTGTGACATCTGGTAGCTCAGTATGAGCTGTACTTGGAAGATGGTTCTTTTTCAGGATTCTCTCCTCAGTGATCCATTGATTTTCTGGTTTTATTTAGTAACAGGTTATTTGAGGGATTGCCACTCGCCAGTAACCCCCCTTCATCTCCCTTTTTCATCATTCCCTCTGTTATTTTTAGTAATTTATTTCCCATATGAATTGGGATATTTTCATGTAGGGCACCATCGCATGGCAGATACTTGGATTCAGAAAGATCTGGATTCAAGTACCGCCTCTTATACTAGCTGTGCAGCCCAAGCTAAATTACTGCAGCTCTCTGAGTCACAAGCATTTCTTTGAGCCCGAGTGGGAGACGTCCTGCATGGATGAAGTCCCATGTCCTTGAAGAACTGGTGTATCACTGGATCTCATTCTCTTAAATAGTCCATCAGTCAGAGTCTTGATTGTACATTAAAGCTGTAAAGTGACTTGGGAAGTCTTGACATTTTTACCATGTTAACTCTACCTAACCAGGCACAGGGGACATCCTCCTAATTATCCATTAAGTTCTTCCTTTTTGCAAGAAGCCCTTTAGGTCTGTCTCTCTCTGTGCCTTGTGAGGGCCTTCGTAGACTAACGGCACAATGTTTTGGCCATTCTAAAGGTCATTTCTTTTTCTCTCAGTTTATCCTGATTTTTATTGGTGGTATTTGGCCTTGCAGGTCTTTTTCTGTAGTTAGCTCCTAACACTGCTGCCTCGATGGTCCATTTTTGCATTGGACCACTCCTCCTCCATCCCCTTTCTTGGACCATCCATCATCCATGACACTCCCAAGTGTGGATGCTCCTCTGAGTTCTCTTCTAGTCTTTCTTCTTTTCTCTCTTTCTCTACCCTTTCTCATGATGATTTCATCAGCTCCCATGGCTTCCATTATCCTTACGTAGATGACTCCCAGATGTAGATGTCTTTCCAACCATCCTCCAATTAGAGCAAAAACTCCTCCTCCAGAGGAACTGGTTTCTTTCTTCTCTTGCCTCCCCAGTGCTTAGCACATAGTAAATACTTTCATGAATTCTTTCTCAGTCATTCATTCTTTCATTCACATTTGCTTTGCAGACCTTAAAGCACTATATAAATGCTAGCTGTTACTATTATTAATGTTATTATTCACATATTCAGTCCTAATCTCTCTCCAGTGTGCGGGGCCAATATTACCAGCTTCCTGCTAGAGATCGCCAGGGAGTCCCATAGGCATCCCCCAGGTTCACAGCCTTATGGTCATCCACAACTCCTCTTTTGAACTCATTGTCCACCTCCAGTCAATGGCCAAGTCTTATTGATCCCACCTCCATGTTGTCACTCTCTCCACTCACACAGATTTCATCCTAGTTCAGACTCTCGTCACCTCTTGCTTGTACCCACTTGGTCTCCTTGCCTTCAGAGTCTCCCTTATCCAATCCATTTTCCACCCAGCTGCTAGTGATCTCGAAGTACACATGTGACCATGTCGCTTCCTCCCCTCCCCTCATACATGCCTAGATGACTCCCTGTTGCCCCCAGAATATAATCGTGAGGCTTTCACTTAAGGTTCCCAAGTTGCCTTACTTCCAGAAGCTTCTCCAGTCCTGCTTCACATTACTTCCTTTCACGCACTCTCTGTTCTGGTCAAACTTTCCTGTTAGTGATTCCCCATGAGTCACACTCCATCTTTCTTCTCCATGCTGTTACATAAGTAGGCTCTTACCTTGCCTCACCCATTTCTGGAATGACTCCCCTCCTTTCCTTCACCTCTTAGAATGGAATGTCAAGCCTCCTTCTGAGCACCCCTCAAGGGCCTTATGCTCATTCTTTCTGTCTTTGTCTCTGTCTTTATGTCCCCCTCTTATCTCCCCACCCCAGTTACTTGCCAACTCTCCCCCCATGAACTTAGGGTTCCTCTACTTAAGTATTTATTTGCTTGTGTCCTGAGTAGAATGGAAGTTTCTTGAGGGTGTACACGCAGTGACTGATACGGTGTCAGTGAATCCACCTGGAGGCTGATGATTGCAAGTGGAGTTTCTTTGGCCTCTTCATTCATGCTTTGGCTTTAGAGGTGGCAGCTGGTGAAAGGAGCCTAACCCTGATATTCTCCATTGCATGTAATGTTGGCTTGGGGTTTCACATATAGCCCACTGCAACTTTCCTGGCTCAACACTCTCACTGCTGCACAGGTTTATTGCCTTCAATATCCCGGCTCTCAATCCGCACCTGCCTTGTCCTCCATGCTCCTCTTCTCTCTGTCCTCCCAGAAATCTTCCATAGATGGTTCAGCCACTGTTGGGTCCTAGAACGTTCACCCACGTTGTCTCTCCATTGTCCATCGCTGCCATGTGGCGTGACCTTTCTGTCTCTCTTTCTGCTCACACATCTGTGGACGATATCTTTGTGGCCATTTTTTTTGTGTGCAAGTCATCATGGGTAAATGTGGTCACAATTGCATATGGAAACTGTTCTATCAAAGCCCTCTTCTTCTATTGGGGTAACGGTAACTTTAACTGTTTTCTTGATGTAATTTGCTACTGGTTATTTTTTTTAAAGCAATCGGGGTTAAGTAACTTGCTCAAGGTTACACGGCCAGTTATTTCTGGGTGGCTACTAAGTATCTGAGCCCGGATTGGATCCCCAGATCATCCCAACACTGGAGCCGGTGCTCTTACTCCCTGAGCCACCTGGCCGCTCCTCGGTTATTTTCTTAATATCCAACTGTCCATGTATTACTGGGACAAATAGCAGATTGAAATGGAGCATTTTTTCTCGGTTTTATTGCTGCATTCTGTTTGCTGATATTGTGCTTGTTATCTGTGCATCAATACTCCTTAACAAAATTGGCTTATAAGGTTTCTATTTTAGCCTCGTCTTTGCTAAGTTTGATGCTCACAACTATATATGATTCTCCAAAAGAATTGGTCGCCATGCCCATATTTCATTTTCCAAACAGCTTCTGTAAGGGAGGGATGACTTGCTCTCTGAAGATATGGAATAACTCAGTTTCTTGCTTCTGGCACCTGTGTATGGGGCAGCTCATTCATGGCCTGTCTGGTTTCTCACCGAGATTGATCCGGCTCTGTTCCACATTCCTTACTTCTTGCTTCGTTTCTTCTGTATTTTGTGTTTCTATACATGCTGCTCTGTTTATTTTCCCTTTTCACATTCACGCCTACAAAGTGGTGCTTGGTACCTGGAGAGAACCTTCTTAATTTCTTTCCTGTCATTTGGTGCATTTGCTGTGTTTGCCTTTGCCCATTCCTTGATTTGGTTGCTGTGTTGGACTGTCTTGAATAGAATGAAGCAAGCTAAGGTTGACAAGTTGACTGTAAGTCTTTGGATTTTTGAAAGCTTTTAGGCTCTGTGTATGGGAAAGGAGGTGGTGATGGGGAGAGGGAGGGGAGGCCAGTGGCATACAGTGAATGGGACAGTCACAAGTTGGAAAAAAAATCCTCAAAGAGAAATTGTGGATTTGGGGCACTGGCCTAAGGGAGCCCCTTCCCTTCTAAAAGTTTTCTGCTTGGGCAATTTCAGGGTTATTGTTAAATGGGAATGCAACTCTGATTTGATAAGAGCCACCAGTAAGAAAAGCAGAGGCCTCATTCCCCATGAAGTGGTAATCTTGCCCATCCCTTGCAGGGGTCCTTGGAAGTCCAGGGAGGGTTTTGCTCTATATAGATGTCTCGCCTACCATGTTCAACTGGCCACCCAGTCTTATCATGTTTAGATCTGCCCCCTTCCTTTCTGATCCAGCTCTCACACCCCCCAACCATCAGCTACCTGGATGATGGCCTTGCCTTTCTTCTGGCCTTCAGTCTTCCCATTGACATTGTGTCTATCTTGTTCGTGCGTGACTATCTCCCCCATACAATGGGAACCCTTTGAGGAAGAGAGCCTGTTTCTGCCCTTTTTTGTCTCCTCAGTGCTTAGCACAGGACCTGGCTCCTAGGAGGAGCTTCTGAAATGTTTGTCTGGCTGACTAATGAGGTCTGGCAAGAGCATAGTAGGACTGTCACAGCAAGAGGGCTCCAGCAGAAATCAAAGCATCTAGTTATAGTAGAGGGAACTCTCACTGTCAGCTGGGTTACCTTGTGCCAGTCCTGGCTCTGCCATTGAGTAGCTGGGTAGCCTTGAGTAGGTCACAGGCTCTTTGGGCCTCTTTCTCCTTCTCTGTCAAATGAGGGCACTGGACTCTTATCTCTTAGGTCCTCCTAGCTGAGTCTGCCATTTTGGAATAGTGCCACAGCCAACTAAACCAGAAGGTGAGGGCAGATGACTTGGCCAGCCTGGTTTCAGCCCTCCAGGAAGAAGTTTCCAACCCAAGAGGTCTCGTTTGCAGAGTTGGCCTTAACTGGCCTCTTTGGACTGCAGTGCCCCTCCTGCCCCTGACGCCCCAGCAACGCCCCCCTCCCCAACCCATCATGAAGTCATTGGAGGAACAGCAAGAACAAGCCCACGATTGTGCCATAATGAGTTTATGAGCCAAGGGAGGGCCGTACCAGTGTGTGAGCTGCCAGCAGCCCCAGGCCGCCTCATAAAAGCCAATCGACAAAGGAGCAGTGCTGCCCCTTGGGTTTCCAGGCCTGGGAGTCTGAGAGTAACTGAGCCAGTGTGTTAGCATTTCCGGAGCTGACCTTTTTCTTTTTCTTTTATGCAAAAGTCACTTTTAGATTTCTTCCAGCTGTGAGGCTGTATGAATGATGTAGCTCCTTGTTTATGCTTCTAGAGGTGGGAGGGGAGAGGAGAGAGGGGACACCCTTTGACTGTCTGTCCAGTCATGTGACACAAATGGAAACCTTTTCCCTCACCAGAAATTGCTCAGTTACCATCTCATGGAGGTCTTGCTCCCAGCCTGCCCCTAGCATACTTGTTACTGAAAGGTTCTTGGCATCATAGATGTGGAACTGAAGGGGAAACTGAAGCAAGGCTCACATAGAGAGTAAGCAGCAGAGCCAAGACTTGAACCCATGTTCCCTGACTCTAAATCTAGTGCTCTTCCCAATCTTCCATGATCCTCCAACACCAGTCTTCTCAGACAGAAGAGGGATTTAGCTAAGGGCACCCAGAGATGTGACCTCACATCCCCAAAGCTCTGGATAGAACTTTCTTCTCCCTGTACCAGGGTTGTAGCTGTGGAGTGGAGACAGCATAGGGGAAGTGTCTAGGAATTTCAAGGAAGTAGAAAGGGAGAAATCTGGCAGCAGATTGGCTGCAGGAGGTGAGGGAGAGGGAAAGTCCAGGATGGCACCAGGGGTATTAGTCTGGGTGACAAGGAAGAGGGTGGGGCCTCAGCAGCACTAGGGAGTTTGGGAGAGAGCATATGAGAACATTGCACCTATGCTTGTTTGCAGATGGCCCAAATGCAGAGAGATCTTTGGGGACATTTGGAACATTTCAGGTAGAGGGCTCTGGCTCCAGGTTAGGCAGAGATAGAAACCTTCTGGCACCAGGGGAATCTTGTACCTTCTCTGTTTTGTACCAAAGCCTGAAGGTCTTAGTGAGTCATAGAACTGAGACCCCGAAAGGGACCTTGGAGATCTCTTGTCATCCAAGCCCTTCATTTGACACACAGAGTGTCTGAGGGGCTGTGGACTTAGCCAAAGTCACGCAGCCGTTATGTAGCTGAGGCAGAATTCATTCTCTGCTTGTCTGAGGCACATTCTGTCCTTGCTCCTCCTGGGCTGCCCTGCCTTCTCAAGAGGACCCTTACTTGTGCTGATCAGCAGCCAGAGACTTGGAGGAGGGTCAAGGTGGTGACTCACCACACCTTCGTAGTGGGATGGTGGTGCTGGTACTTGTTCAGGTAGCTGGTCCTTTGAGCTTCTCGTCTTTCAGGGCTAGCCTGCCTATTTTCCATCAGCCCCTCACTGTCCCAAATTGGGGTAGCAACAAGGCACCTCTCAGTCTCCTGTTGATCCCCTGGGATCTGTCCCTTCAGGCCTTGTTTGTCCTTGTGGTATTACGTGGAGGAGAGAGGCCAGTGCCTGGAGTAGTCGTACTGTAAAACTGGTGCCTAAGGGGAGGACCTTGCTGTGTGCTTCCAGCTGATTTTTAAAGGGTAGGCAAGTGGTTTCTGGCAAAGAAGCTGTGATCAAGTGTACTGAGGGAGGAGGTCCTGATTAAATGAAGGTGGGTAATGCATGACTTCACCTAGGTGACCCCTGGTTACCACCACTGGCACAGCCAAGTGTGGAGAGACTTAGAGGCACATGGACCATGAGGCAATGACTTGTGCGGGAGATGCCCAGTAACTTATGTCTGTTTCCTCTCGTGTGACATGGGGGAGGAGGTCTCTATTGGTGGAAGAGGTAGGGACCCAGATTAGCAGCCAGCAAAGGAGACTGAGAAGGAGCTGTCAGAGAGGGAGGAGAAGAACTGGGACAGAGGCGTGTATCCAGGAGAAGAGGAGGATTGATAGTGTCTAAGGATGCTCAGAGGTCAAGAAGTATGAGGACTGAGAAAAGGCTAGCAGTGACTTCAGGGGGAGAACCTTGAGTTGAGTGATGAGGTTGCAAGGCAGACCAAGGAAGGTCTGGAATGGGGCGAGAGTAAAAGAAAGGGAAGTGAGTGCTAAGGAGGGGGTGCAGATGGATCATGGGTACACTTAGGAGAGTTTGCCTTGCCAGGGAAAAGGGACACCTCCTCACGAGAGTAAAGGATATAGTGGCAGAGGAGGCTGGGAAAGGAAGGAGCTCTCAGTGAATGACCTCAGTTGTTTTCAGTGATGTATGAGGCGAGCTCTTCTGCTGAGAGGGTAAGGAAAGGGGAAACTTGGGAAGCTTGAGGAGAGAAGAGGTTTGGAACAGCCTCTGGCATTGATTGGGGAGGTCACCCAGATCGCCTTGCAGTGTGGCAGACCCAGTGAGCTCAGGCTCTTGATTTGCTCCAGCATCCGGATAGGGGTGAAGGAAGCAGATGGTGGGAGTGATCCAAGATTGAGGCTTGGGGCCTGATCAGGGGTAGGACAAGGGGGCAAGGGATTTGAGAGATTCACCAAGGGTAGAGATAGGGAAGAGAGGAAAGGAGAGCCAATGCAGGGGTGATGACTGAAGGGTAGAGGGTTTGGAGATAGGTCAGGCACAGAGTAAGCTCTTAATAAACGCTTGTTCAATTGGACTGAAGGAAGGTTGGAAGCATGCAATAAGTTGTAGAAAGATTCCATAACAAATGATGGAAATAGAGACTGTTGATTCTCATTGAATGCTGGGCCTGAAAGGGGACATCTTCTGAACATCTCTCGTTGTCTGGCTGAAGTGAAGTGGCCTCAGAAGCAGTCTGGGTGCCCAGTGCTGATTTTTTCCAAGAGTGGATGTTAGCTGTGGGTGGTGCCCACACCTGAAGAGCCAGCTGGACACCTCTGTCTGCAGCTTTCCCAAGGTCGGGAATGTGCTTGTTGTAGGACCTTCACAAACAGTGACGTTATTAAAAAATACTTTTATTGAATAGAAAACCAGGGAGTTACAAAGAATTAAGTTAATGAAATGGCCATGGTCTTAATCCCTTTTCTGCTCTGCTCACCTCTTCCAGGCCCTCCATCCATGAATCATCCCCTCGCTCCCATGCATCTTCCAGTATGTCTCCACTGGCTTCTTCCCTTCTGTCTACAATCATACTAAGGTCTCCCCTTTCCTAAATTAATAATAATAGCAGACATTTATAGAGCCCCTGACAGTTTATAAAGTACTTTCCATACATTAGGTCATTTGCTCCTCACCAGCCCCTGGGAGGTGGGGAGGACCATCTCTTAACCCTGTGGCCACCACCAGCTGCTGTCCCTTCCCTTCCCCCCTCACTGCTGCACTTCTGGGCACCGTCACCTCCCTGCAAGCGGCTCCCAGCCTCACTGTTGGTTTGCCTGCCTGAAATGGCTCCTTGGAAGGGCTCAGAGCTTAAAGAGACCCCCTTCCCCTCCTTGCTTTTACAGAAGAGGAAACTGAGACCCACAAAAGGGAATTGACTTGTCTACGGTCTCACAGGTATTTAGAAGCAGAGTCAGAATTTGACCCCAGGCTGTGACTTCAGATATGGCATGCTTGCCATTGAAGCAGTTGGCCCATAATGGTCTCTCAAGTCCCTCTGGCCTTTTCTTAGTCTTCATCTTCCTCAGCCACAAGGTTCCTTCTGTTTCATTAATGGACAAAAGAGGAAATCATCTGTTCCTTATTGTATTGAGTACATTGTGATCCCAAATAGTTATTGTGATGATCAATCAATAAGCATTTATCAAACACCTACTATGTGTCAGGTGCCACACCAAGTTCTGGGGATACAAAAAGAAACCAAAGAGGGCCCCTGCAAGGGACTGTCAAGGGAGATCCTCTTTGTAAAGCACTTGGCCCAGTGCCTGGCACATAGTAGGTGATATATGCATGCTTATCCCCTTCCCCATAGGGCCAGCATTTGGAAGGGATCTGGGCAGCATCCCACGTGTGGTTGTCCAGCTTCTGCTTGGAGGGCTAGGAAGGGCCTAGGCCCGCTTGGTCTTGGTGTTTGGTTGGTGCTCTGAAGGAAATGCTCAGTGGCCCTCTAGGGGCTGGGAAGATGCAGGTTTAGCCTTTGAGTTCCCAGGTTTTAGGCCCAGTTGGATGGTGTGGTTGCATCAGGGGAAACGTGAATTTATTAAGGGCCGAGTGTCGCCTGGGGAATTCAGACGAAGAGGAAGCCTTCTTTGTCTTCCAGGGAGCTTACTTCCTCCATATTTCCATGGGTTTTCTTGATGCTGGAGTAAAGGAAGAGTCTGGAGTAAAAGAAGAGGAAGCCTGCAGGAGTGGGGAGAATCCTGGCCTGGGGGTAGAGAAATGCTGGGGTCAGATCACTGGCTCTGACTCTCGTAGTTGAATGAAGCTGGGCAAGGCATCTCCTGTCAGAACCTCAGGCCACTCCCTAGGCTTCTCAGCTACCTCAGACATGGTGGTTGAGTGGGGGGAGCTTTCCCTAAGGATGGCAATTGAAGCTCTTGCTTATGATATCATCAGTTGGGATGGCTCCTTTGGGTGTGCATTGGGCACATGCGCAGAAGTGCTCATGAGGCCCTGACTAGCTTTGCTGCATCTAGACATTGGGATCTGTTGTTTCCACCTCAGGAGGATGGCAGTGGTGGTGACAGTCCCATCTGGGTACAGCTGCCTGGGGAGGTGGTCTGCTCTGGTGTAATGCCCTCCTCTAGGGGATGGGCCTGGTTCGGCCAGTCTGCATTGGCCCAGTGAACTCCCTGTGATATAGCTGCTGACCTCCTGTGAGTCCCAGAGAGAAAGATGCTGAGAGTAGCTAGGGAGTAGTAACTTAAGCAGTAACTTAAGTAACTGTTTGTGGGAGGGGGGATGACAGGGCTGCCATGTTAGATTCCCATCACTCCTGGGGAGCCATTAGCCAGGAGCACTTTCTTTTCAGAGTGTTATTGTGGTAGCTGTAGGAAGGCTGGGTGGGGAGTGGCCCTTCCCCTCGGTCTCTCAGGAAAGTGAATGGAATCTCAGGTTGTAATAAGCCATACCTGGAAGATTGCTCTTCACTTAGAGGAAGCATCCAGAGGAGGGTGACCAGGATGGGCTGGGACCCCTTTTTCATTTCATGGGAGGCTCAGAACTGAGGATGTTTAGCCTGGAGAAGAGAAAACTTGGGGCTAAGAATTTGAAAGACTGATATGTGGAAGATGGACTGGATTAGGAGTATTGGGTAGAAGTTACAGGCAGGCAGATTCCTAATCAACAGAAAAAGAAACTTCCTAACAATATAACTAGGCCACTTAGTGTGGTAGTGAGAAGCCTGTCACTGGTGGTATTCAAGTAGACACTGGATGACTACTTATTGGAGATATTGTAAGGGGAATTCCTGCTAAGGGAAAGATTGGCCTTCTCACAGAGATTCTGTGATTCAAAGGGCAGTCCAACAGTGACACCCTGGCTTTTGTTTCTGGGTTCATGACTGAGAAGTTGGAACAGGGGAAAGTTTGAGAGAATCTTCTTGGCGTGGGGTGAACAGAGTTGTTGGGACAGAGCCAAAGAACACTTTGAGTGTTCCTGCCAGGCCTGGTAGTGTGCAAGCAAGCAAGTTGCTACCTCCCTCCCTCTTCTTGTGGTCTTCTAAGTTGCTTCTCCACAGGGGCCTATGCTCTCTGCTTCCTGTCCTCCCTCTCATTCTCCTTTCCCACCTCTCCAGCCACCAGCCACCGGCCCTGATCCTAGACTTCCCATCAATAGTTCCTCTGTTGGATATGTGTGTGTGTGTGTCTGTGTCTGTGTGGGTGAGTGGGTGCATATAATAGAGAGTGTGAGCTGCCCTTTCACTGTGGTCCCCAGGTAAGGTAACCCTCTCCATCCTGTGGCTGAATGAAAATCAGAGCCTTATAAATTCTTTTTTAACTGGAAGAGACCATTGAGCTACATAGTCTGGCCCTTGCAGGGAGGACCCAGGGAGCCAGTTTTCTGAAGTGCTTTTTACTCTTTAATATTATGTTATGTCATGTTGTGTTGTTATGATGTTGTGTTATGTTGTGTTGTGTTGTTGTGTTGTGTTATGTGGTGTTATATATTATTATAAAGCAAAGTTTGTTGATGCCTTTTGTTTTTACATCCAGAGTCATGCCTGGCAATGACTCCCTTCCCCCATCCCTTACAAGGACAGGTAAGCAGAATGCAGTGACACTGGGAGCATACCTTCCTTGGGTCAGGCCAGGCATGTTCTCATTTACATAATTGCAGTCAATGGCGATGTTGCTTCCTGAGTTTTGTGCTGCTCACTCTAAATCGGTTAAGACAAATTTTCCAGGGTTTCTCTGAATTTTTAAAAAAAATTTTAAATTTTATTTTATTTTTAAAAATTGATTTATTTGCTTTTAGTTTACAACATTCAGTTCCACAGTCCCTTGAATTTCAAATTTTATCCCCCCCTCTTCCCTCCCCCCACCCCGTCTCCTCCCCTTCCTGGTCATGGCAGCATGCACTCCAATATAGCATCTACAAATATCTTCACATTAATCATTAGTCAGGTTGTAAAGAAGGATTATAACTGATGGAATGATCAGTGGGAAAGAGGACACAAAACCAAACACAAAAAACAAACAAAGCAAGTAGTTTGTTTCAATCTGCCTTCAGACTCCGCATGTCTTTCTCTGGATGTGGATAGACATCTCTCTCCATCATGAGTCTTCTGGAGTTGGCTTATAACCCTGCATTGCTGAGAAGAGTTCAGTCTATCAAAGTTGGTCATCACACATACGTTGTGTCTGTAATTGTGTACAAATTTCTCCTGGTTCTGTTCTTCTCACTCAGCATCACTTTGTTTAAGCCTCTCCAGGTAAATATGAAGACCGTCTGCTCCTCATTTCTTATAGCACAATAGTATTCCATAACATCTATATACCACAACTTGTTCAGACATTCCCCAATTGATGAGCACCCCCTTAATTTCCAATTCTTTGCTACCACAAAAAGAGCTGCTATAAATATTTTTGTACATATCGGTCTTTTTCCCACTTCTATGATCTCTTTGGGATACAACCCTAGAAATGGTATTGCTGGGTCAAAGGGTATGCACTTATTTATAGCTCTTTGGACATAATTCCAGATTGCTCTCCAGAAAGGCTGGATCAGTTCACAACTCCACCATCAATGCATTAGTGTTCCAATTTGTCCACATCCTCTCCAGCATTTGTCATTTTCCTGTTTTGTCATCTTAGCCAGTCTGACTGGTGAGATGTGGTACCTCAGAGTTGTTTTGATTTGCACTTCTCTAATAAATAGTGATTTAGAGCATTTCTTCATGTGCTTATAGATATCTATAATTTCTTTCTCTGAAAATTGCCTGTTCATATCCTTTGACCATTTATCAATTGGGGAATGACTTGTATTCTTATAGATTTGACTCAATTCTCTGTATATTTTAGAAACGAGGCCTTTATCAGAGACACAGGTTGTAAAAATTCTTTCCCAATTTCCCATCTCCCTCTTAATCTTGGTTACATTGGCTCTGTTTGTACAGAAGCTTTTCAATTTCATGTAGTCAAAATTATCCATCTTGCATTTTATAATGCTCTCTAACTCTCATTTGGTCATAAAGTCTTCCCTTCTCCACAAATCTGACAGGTAAACTATTCCTTGCTTTCTCAGATTGCTTACAGTATCAGCCTTTATACCTAGATCATGCACCCATTTAGACTTGATTTTGGTGTATGGTGTTAGATAATGGTCTATGCCCAGTTTCTGCCATACTATATCCAGTTTTCCCAGCAGTTTTTGTCAAATAGTGAGTTCTTATCCCCAAAACTGGGGTCTTTGGGTTTATAAAACAGTAGATTACTGTAGTCATTGACTGCTGAGTCTTGTGTACCCAATCTATTCCCTTCATCCACTGCTCTATTCCTCAGGCATTACCAAGTCATTTTGATGACTGCTGCTTTATAATACAGATTAAAATCTGGTATAGCCAGGCCACCTTCCCTAGCATTTCTTTTCCTTAATTCCCTTGATATTCTGGACCTTTTGTTCTTCCAGATGAATTTTGTTACTATTTTTTCTAGCTCTAAAAAGTAATTTTTTGGTAGATTGATTGATACGGCACTAAATATGTAATTTAATTTAGGTAAAATTGTCATTTTTATTATATTAGCTCGATCCAGCCATGAGCAATTAATGCTTTGCCAATCATTTAGATCTGACTTTATTTGTGTGAAAAGTGTTTTGTAGTTGTGGTCATATAGGTCCTGGGTTTGTTTTGGCAGGTAGATTCCCAAAAATTTTATAATGTCTACAGTAACTTTAAATGGGATTTCTCTTTCTATCTCTTGCTGTTGGATTTATTTAGAAATATATAGGAATGCTGAGTATTTATGTGGGTTTATTTTATATCTTTCAACTTTACCAATTTATTTATTATATCCTCTGAGTTCTTTAGACAGTTTGTAGGTTCTGACCATGCATCAGTGAAGCCCTGGGTGGCCCAGTCAGAAACAGATGGAGGAGGGGAAGAGTCTCCCTGGGGAGCATCTGTCATTCTCTCCTTAGCCCAGTTCAGGTCACATGGCCCTGCTCTCCCCTCTAGTCTTAAAGGACACAATTCACCTAGAACACCATTTATTAAATTCCTGGCCTGAGGAAGGCAGCGTGGAGAAGTAGTCTATGCCCTCTAACAAGTCACTTCCCGCTCTAAACCTCAACTTTTTAGGATTCAGGGACCTGAATTAGAGTGACCTTTGTGGGAGTGGATGTCTGCAAACAGAGCATGGTCCCCTCAAATGCCTGTTCCTTGGTCCTGGGAGCCCTGAACAGAGGCAGGGGACTGACTGTTTGGGGCTGATGAACAAAGGGTGAGCAGAGAAGAGAGTATCTCCCCATATGGAAAATGTAGTGACCTATTGAAGGCCAAGGGCTATTGATTGCTGCAGGAACTTTGCCGGCCCCTTCCTTCTTCTTGGATTAGTATCCCTTCGTGTTGCCCGGGGCAGGCAATCTATCTGTTGAAACTTCCCACTGGAGCCCACTGGTTATTCTCTTGCTTTGAGAGGGACCTAGGCCACTAGAGAGGGCAGCCAGGGTGTGGAGCAACACCAGAGTCCAGGTCAGGGGCCTAAGGGTCACCTCAGGTGGGCCTTTACCTTCCTTCACTCATGCTGAGCACTTACTGGGCTCAGTTTATCTTCTGGGCTCAGACTCTTGGAATGTATGTATGTATAGATGTATGTATGTGCATATGTATGTAGTGTGTATGGATTGTGGATGGGTGGATATATGTATGTACGTATAGATGGATGGATGGATGGATGGATAGATGTATGCATGGATGGACGGATGGATGTGTGGATGGATGTGTGTATGTATGTACCTATGTATGTATGCGTGCATTATGTATATATGGATGTGTGGATGTATGTATGGATGGATATATGTGTGCATGTATGTATGTATGAATGACTGTATGTATGGATTTGTGGATGGATGCGTGTATGTATGTATGGATATATGTATGTATATATGGATGTACGTGTGTATGTATAGATGCAGGTATGGATATATGTGTGGATGTGTGCATGTATGTATATATGTATAAATGTATGAATGTGTGTATGGATACATGTATGCACACACGGATGTATGTATTTATTGATTGTGTGCAC
>NW_027187258.1:725115-725512 GCF_028583685.1 Petaurus breviceps papuanus | reverse complement strand
CATGCATTATGTATATATGGATGTGTGCATGTATGTATGTATGAATGGATTTGTGGATGTATGGATTATGACTATATGTATGTATGGATGGATGAATGTATGTATGTATTTGTGGATGTATGTGTGGATGGATATATGTATGTATGTATGTGTGGATTGTGGATTATGGATATATGCATGGATGTATGCATGCATGCATGTATGGATGGATGTCTGGATATATGTATGTATGTATGTTTGGATGGATGGGTGGGTGGGTGTATGTATGTATGGATATATGTATGTATGTATAGATATATGTATGTATGTGTGGATGGATATATGTATGTATGGATATATGTATGTATGTGTGGATGGATGGATGGATGGATGGATGGATGGATGGATGGATGGATGG
>NW_027187258.1:708238-725105 GCF_028583685.1 Petaurus breviceps papuanus | reverse complement strand
ATGGATGGATGGATGGATGGATGGATGGATGGATGGATGGATGGATGATGTCAGCAGGTAGAAGGGAGCTGCTGGAAGCACCTTTTTGGTTCTGGTGTACTCTGGGGTTGAGGGCTGCCATGCATTGGGAGAGCTGGGCTGAGCATTGTGCCCATCTGTGCCAACCCTGGCCCTACTGCACAGAGGAGCTAACAAGCTCAGAGCACTGTGCTTACCTTTCTGCAGGAAGATTCAGACCTAGGCAATGAAGTCTCTAAGCCCAGCCACTGAATCCTCCATCATGGACTAGGTGGGGGTAGAGGTGTAGGAGAGTCAGATCTTTTATTAGCCCTCAGGGTCATGGCTGTAGGCAGCTGTCTCATCTGCCTACTTCTGAGGCCCCACTGGCCTGTGACTTAACTCCTGAGAATCCATGCAGGTGGCCATGGAAGGATCCCGAGACAGGGTTTTATCCATCCCTGCCTGTGGTAGATCTTCTCGGAGCATACCCCCCTAGGCACAGGGTGGGGTTGGAGCACATTCCTCTGCATTAGGGTGTGGGTGAGACCTAAGCCTGCTGTTGTCTGCCGGCAAGCCAGCCTGCAGTCAGGGTGGGGTTGCTCGGGTTTCCCAGGTGGCAGCATTTCCTTCTGAGATCGGACCTCTGGGACCTTGCCACTGGCAGGGCTGTGGGGGGAGCCTGGGCTGGGCCAAATCCAGAGATATGATCTGGGGCCGGTACCTTCCCGGCTCTGTAAAATGTAGGAGGTGGCCTAGTGGTCTCTGAGGCCCTGACCAGCTCTAATGCTCCTCTCTGAAGCAAGCCAGAGTAGTACATTTGGACTGCAGCTAAGGGAGGGGATTTGGCTGAGGCCCGAGCTCAGGGAACCAGCTGGTTTCCATTCATTCAGTCAGCCAAGAAACATTTCTGTAGCTCTCCTCTGCAGAGCTCACTGCTGGCAGTATACACAGATGCACAGATAAGGTCCAAGAAATAGCCCTTTCCCCCAAAATGAGAAGCAATCTTGTGTGAGAGGCAGCTTGCCCTCAGGGGCTCCCATTCTTCTGCAGAGAACTCCAAATGGCCAGAAGTTTGGCCTTCCTGCCTCCAGGTTCTCCCCACCACAAAAAGAGTTGCTATAAATATTTTTGTACATATGGGTCCCTTTCCCACTTCTATGATCTCTTTGGGATAAAACCCTAGAAGTGGTATTGCTGGGTCAAAGGATATGCACTTATTTATAGCCTTTTGGGCATAGTTCCAGATTGCTTTCCAGAATCATTGAATCAGTTCACAACTCCACCAACAATACAGGAAGCTAGGGCTTCCTCCTACCCGTCAATTGGTCTTCCTAAAAAGAAAGTCTGCCCCCCTAGTCAGGAAAGCTTCCCTAGTACCTCCAGGATCAAAGAAGAAATCATGACCTGGTTTCCTCTGCCCTTTCCATTTGTGCACAGAGTAGAGCTCAGGGATGGGTGGAATTAGCTAACCCTTCCTAATCTGAAAGAGAGATGGCAGGCCAGCCTCAGGGGCAGGTCCAAGGGTTCTCGGCAGCTCTTCTAAGGGCAAAAAGCTCGATAGGCTGCAGGTCCTGTGGTGTGAGGCTTTGGTCATAGCACATCAGAACAGCACCTCTTACTTTAAAAAAATTTTTATTTACTTTTAGTTTACAGCATTTAGGTCCACAATCCCTTGAGTTTCACATTTTCTCCCCCTCCCTCTTCTCTCTCCTCCCTCCCCACCATGGCGGCATGCACTCAAATATAGGATCTACAAATATCTTCACATTAATCATTAGTCAGGTTGTAAAGAAGGATTATAACTGATGGAATGATCAGTGGGAAAGAGGAAACAAAACCAAACACAAAAAAGAAACAAAGCAAGTAATTTGTTTCAATTTGCCTTCAGATTCTGCATCTCTTTCTATGTATGTGGATAGCTCTTTCCATCATGAGTCTTTTGGAGTTGTCTTGTAATCTTATATTGCTGAGAGGAGTCCAGTCTATCAAAGTTGGTCATCAAACGTACGTTGTGTTTGTAATTGTGTACAAATTTCTCCTGGTTCTACTCTTCTCACTCAGCATCAGTTCATATAAGCCTCTCCAGGTAAATATGAAGACTGTCTGCTCCTCGTTTCTTATAGCACAATAGTATTCCATTGCATGCATATACCACAACTTGTTCAGCCATTCCCCAATTGATGGGCACCCCCTTAATTTCCCATTCTTTGCCACCACAAAAGGAGCTGCTATAAATATTTTTGTACATATGGGTCCCCTTCCCACTTGTATGATCTCTTTGGGATACAACCCTAGAAGTGATGTTGCTGGGTCAAAGGGTATGCACTTATTTATAGCTTTTTGGGCATAGTTCCAGATTGCTCTCCAGAATGATTGAATCAGTTCACAACTCCACCAGCAATGCATTAGTGTTCCAATTTTTCCACATCCTCTCCAGCATTTATTATTTTCCTGTTTTGTCCTCTTAGCAAATCTGGCTGGTGAGATGTGGTACCTCAGAGTTGTTTTGATTTGCATTTCTCTAATCAATAGTGATTTAGAGCATTTTTTTCATATGCTTATAGATATCTTTAATTTCTTCCTCTGAAAACTTCCTATTCATGTTTTTTGACCATTTATCAATTGGGGAGTGGCTTGTATTCTTTTTTTTATAAGTAATTGGGGTTAACTTGCTCAAGGTTACACGGCCAGGTGTTTCTGGGTGGATGCTAAGTGTCTGAGCCCGGATTTGATCCCAGGTCATCCCACCTCTGGGGCCGGTGCTCTTACTCACTGAGCCACCTGGCCGCCCCATGGCTTGTATTCTTATAGATTAAACTCAATTTTTTGTATACTTTAGAAATGAGGTCTTTATCAGAGACACTGCTTGTAAAAATTCTTTCCCAATTTCTCACTTCCCTCTTGTGATAGTAATGGCAATTATTTGAAAACCAAGCCAATACAGGGGAATCTTTAATTGCCATTACTATCACACATCTTAATCTTGGTTACATTGGTTTTATTTGTATAGAAACTTTTCAATTTAATGTAATCAAAATTATCCATTTTGTATTTCATAATGCTCTCTAACTCTCATTTGGTCATAAAGTCTTCCCTTCTCCATAGATCTGACAGGTAAACTATTCCTTGCTTTCCCAGATTGCTTACAGTATCAGCCTTTATACCTAGATCATGCACCCATTTAGACGTTATTTTGGTATATGGTGTTAGATAATGGTCTATGCCCAGTTTCTGCCATACTATATTCCAGTTTCCCAGCAGTTCAGGGAAACTGAGGCTTTCAGTGGTATATAGTGGTAGAGGTGTGGCCCCCAAGACAGGTTGTTGTATCCATTTTCTTCATCTTTCCAAGGCTCTGCTCTCAATGACATTTCCAGGATGACTTGGATTGTAAAGGGGGGTGGGACTCCCGCTTCCATAGCCCTAGTCCAGGGTGTCTGAGTAGTGTGCTGCAGCTAAGGACTGGGTTCATATCCTGCCTTGATTTTCTCATAGGTTCCAGCCTCTCAGGCACCCTGGGAGGTAGCTGCTACTGGTATTTTTCCATTTTACAGGAGAGGAAGGCAAAAGCAATTTCTGAGAGAAATGAAGTGGCCTGTCCAGGGTACCACAGCGAGTAAGTGTCCGAGATAAGATTTGAGCTGTGTCTTCGTGAATGCAAGCACAGTGCTTTCTCCTGGTCAGGGTGCTGACATGCATGGGGCAGGCCCCAGCCTTGTTCAAGCCTCTACTGAGACATCTGAAGAACAGCTTCCATTGATCTCGGGCAGGTAGGTGGCTCAGTGGATAGAGCCCTGAGCCTAGAGTCAGGAAGACCTGAGTTCAAATTTAATCTTGGATATTTTCTAGCAGTGTGACCCTGGACAAATCACTTAGCCTGTTTGCCTCAGTTCAACCTTCTGTAAAATGGGGATAATAATAGCACCTACCTCCCAAGGTTAGTGTGAAGTTCATAAAAGATAATAATTGTAAGGTGCTTAGCACATAATAGGTGCTATATGACTTTATCATCATTCTTTTGGGAATTACCAAAGGCCTTGGGGTGGCTACCTCTCCTGTGAACACATACTTTCTGCGTTGTTGATGCAAAAGAAGGAAACACCAAATCCTCGCTGTGGGTAGTGGAGCCCTTTGTGGAGAGGGAGCAGCTCCCAAGGGGTTATGGGAATAGGAGAAGAGGAGCAGAGAAGTGTGAGAAAAGCCTGGAGTTCCTGGCATTGGACTGATGTGGGCGGAGGAGAAAGAAGGCTTTCCCTTCTTTCAGGTGAGAGGCTACTAGGGGAAGGAGGGAGTGGAAGGGAATGGGGAAGGTGGGGAGCAGTGTGACCTTCTGTGTTTGGGGACAGCATTCCCCAGGGCAATGGTCTGCCTTCTTGTGCAATGGCTATGGCATGTGCCTGCTATTGCTCACTTGGGGCCTTGGTAGAGGGGAGAAGGTCAGGAAGGGATCTGGTGAGAGAGCTTGCCTTTGGGGGGCCTCACCAAGACCTCCTTTCTAAGGTTCTATTGAGCTGCCACCATTCCCAAGCACACATCCCCCTCCAGTACTGCATGGAAAATGGACAATGACCACCTGGATTGGGAGCACTGCAGGGCTTCGGGGTGGGAGTGGGTAAAGAGATTGAATGTCAGCACCCTCCTCTTTCTCCTCAACCTCTCTCTGGCCCCACAAACTCTGCTCTCTGTCCCCACTCTCCCCTCCCATGTCTGCTTTCCTTCCTCGCACAGCCCCCTCTCCTGTTCTCCTTGCTGCATTGGGGATTTCAGGAATGAAAATGTCCATGAGGAGGAATCTGGCGGCTGATGGCAATGTACGTGGCTGCTTTCTCATCTGGCCTCGATTTCAGAAATGTACACAAGATGTCGGAAATTCTCGACTTGGAATTGGAACACGATTGATTCAAACCACCCTCCCTCCTCCCAGCCCAACACACACACACACTCACACACACACACTCACACTCACACACACACACTCACATGGGGGGGAGGCAGCCTCCTTTGCTTTGATTCGTACAGGAATGCACCATTGCTCCATGCCAATGAGATGTTCAAGTGCATGGCTTCAATTAGTGTTGGGATCACTCAAAGCAAAGTGTGTGCATGCATGGGAGTATCAACATGGATATGTGTTTGCTCTAGGGAAGGGAAGGAGAAGGCCAAGGCTACCCAGTTCTTAAAGTACCTCAGCTGGGATTGGAACGTAGGGCTTCTGACTCCAAGGTCGGGGCTCTTTGCATGATGCTGTCCTGTGTTTCCTTCCTCCCCTGCCTGATCTTTCTTCCTTTACCCTGAGTGTTAGAGTACCATACAAGAGCCACACAAAACTGGGTTGGGGGGGGTCTTTCTCGGCCCTTTATTGACTGGTTGAGCCTGTAGGCATCAGATCCTTGCTCTATCAAGAAAAGGTAATGATTTCTGGGGATCCGGAAATGTGTGTGAGAGAGAAAGTCCTTTGAAAGCTGAACTAGCTTTATAAGTGTTGAGGTTATTATTTATTCTTTTGTTTGAATGGATTGCTGCTGAAGGAAGGACTGCTGTCTTGCATACCCTGAGGGCCAGTAGCAGCTGCTTTCCCTGTTTCAGAGGGCAGCTTGAACCAGGTTTTGGCAAAGGAAGCGGACTGCTGTTGGTGGGGCAACAGAGGGCGCTATCTCCTCTGGAGTGGCCCTTCAAGGAAAAGAGAAGCCAGTTTTAGGGAGGACCCAGGGAGTCAGTGCTTTTCACTCTCAAATATTATTATATTATAAAAGAAAAGTTGTGCTCTTCATCTCATTTGGCAATGTTCTGATAGAAATGGTCATGGGATAAATCACTATCTTGCTACTATTGTTGTTCAGGTGAATAAAGTGACTACAAAATCCTCAGCACAGCTCCAGTAGCAGATAGGATGATGGGCATTATTATAATTGCTTTCTTCTGTTGGGTCTCTAGGTTTTGAAAACTTTGTGTTCCATGTAACTTGGAGTTTGGGCATTTGGAGTAGCAGTGACGATTTAGAATGTTGTCCTTAAGTTTTTGTGGCTCAGTGTTATTTCCAGGTGATTGTGGCCAACAGTGTAATACTGTGGTTCTGGTACATTTTATTGGTCAAGCTCTCAGCCCTCCAGGATATTTTGAGATTTGTATTTGGAGTCTGTCAATCTATGAAAAATACTGAACTTCTGATACGTGATTCTAGTCACCAGGTCGTGTAGGTGCTAGATTTTTGGAGTCTTGCAGTGATGCATTGTACTATGTTCAATATTTCCTTGCATAATCTACTTTGGATAACTCTTCCCTAGTCTCTGGTGGCAATGACATAGTCTCGAACTTCTGTCATCTTCTCTCACCCCCCCCCCAGTTTCCATAGACAAATACACATGACAGCCATTTGTTTGATTTTAGTCAAGTTCATGTGGATGGTGCCCATAAGGAGGTTTTTGATTCTGCTGTCGGATCTTGATTGTTTCATTGGCTCTAACTGCAGTATAAAAAGCTCTCAGTTGCATCCCACAAATCCAGTGGTGCCAGCTTGTTTTCAGCCTTTATCATTGTTCAGTGGAAACAACCCTGCTAGTATTCAAGGTGTTTCTATAGGTTTTTGACCATCATGTGCTCAAACAATGCCTGTTGATCCTCATCTGTTTGTTGGTAATCAAGTGTTGTTCTTTCTCTGGCTGCCTCAGCTTGATCCAGGCCCTCTGCTTGCTTAATACTGTGTGGCATTTTCTTAGGGATCTTTCCAAATATGTTGTGGTCCATTTTGCAGTTCTGAATGTGCCCTAAGGCTGGTGTTGTTTGCTTTAAATGAATTCTTCCCATCAAGCTTTGGGGTTCGGCATGCCAGTCAGTCTTTTGGCAGATACAAGCACAGCTTTCCTAGATGTGCCCTGTCTCAATGAGAACAAAGTAGGCATTTGTAGGCATTGCCTTCACCACTGGCTCCTTTCAACCTCTGAAGTCAAGCTTGACTCCTTTGGTTTCTTGATGTAAGTGAAGATTTTCAAGGACTTTGGTTATTTAAGCTTTTCCCTCCTCATATTCTTAATTTCAGCTCTTATTCAGTGTCATTTAGACTTAAGGATGACGTTATTTCTTCTGACCTTCTTGCACTGGTAGGCAATATGTTGTGTGCCTTGGAACTCAGGGCACTGTTGACAAAAAGCAGTGTTTTTAATCTTTTTGTAATTTCATGTAGTACAGGCCAGTGTGGGGCTTCATCATTTTTTTTGCTATTTTCGGCATCCTAGTGGGTGGAAAGTGGCATTTTTTTTTTGCCTTTTTGGAGGGGGAGGGCAGGGCAATTGGGGTTAAGCGACTTGCCCAAGGTCATACGGCTAGTAAGTGTGTTAAGTGTCTGAGGTCGGATTTGAACTCAGGTCCTCCTGACTCCAGTGCTCCATTCACTGTGCCACCTAGCCGCCTCCGAAAAGTGGCGTTTTAAAAAGTGGTTTTGATGCGGATTTCTCTGATTATTTCACAATTGGGGCATGTTGGGGGCACGGTTAAGAGTTTATTTCTTCAAAAATCTGTTCTTGTTCTCTACCCACTCCGAAATCAGCAGCACTTCCCTATCAGTTCTGGATGATGGAGTCCTTGTAGCTCATATGGATGTTGCTTTTTGTTAGGTAAAGATTTTTTTTGTCTTTATTCATTTATTCGTTTACTTTGAGTTTACAAGATTCAGTTCCCCAGTTCTTTGAGTCTCAAATTTTCTCCCTCCCCCCCATGGTGGCATACAGTCAGGTATAGGATCTGCTGATACTTTCACATTAGACATTGGTTAGGTTATAGAGAAGGATTGTATTGGATGGAATGAACAATGGGAAAGAGGGAACCAAACCAAACAAGAAAAAGAAAGAGAGCAGGTAAAGATTTTCTAAATCTTTGTGTAGTTCAAAGCCCTCAATTTGATATTTGATCATTTCCCCTATGTGTTTGATAAAAATGGTCTTTCCATCATTAAATGATGTTGTTCATTTTTCTTCTGGTTTTTTTTAGATGATTTTGATGTGTATTTCTGGTCCAGTTAAGAGTTCACAGTGTGAGGTGTGGAGCCAAGTCCAGTGATTGTCATAAAGCTACTAGGGTTTCCCAAGAAGCATCTAATACTGCTGCCTGTGGTACACGTTGGTTTCTATCCTGGGCTCACTCTTCCTTTTCATTGATTTGTTTTCCTTCGTTATCCAGTGCCGGGCAGCCTGCTCATGTGAAAGTCTGGCAGGGCACATTCCCTCTCCCACTTGTCTCTGTCATGCTTCTGGATGAGCTCACCTGCCTTGTTGTGACCCCATTTGGGGTTTTCTTGGCAAATATCCTGGGGTGGTTTGCCATTCCTTTCTCTAGCTCATTTTACAGAGGAGGAAACTGAGGCAAACAGGGTGAAATGACTTGGTCAGGGTCACACAGCTAGTGTCTGAGGTCATATTTGAACTCAGGAAGAGGACTCTTCCTGACTTCAGGGCCAATGCTCTGTGCACTATGGCGCCCTCTAGCCACCCAGCCTGCACACCTTTCCATATGAATTTGGTCATGCCTTTTTCTCGTTTCGTGAAATAATCTGTGGCTTTTGGTATTGGTATTATGTGCAGTCTAGAAAATGAGTTTGTGAAGTATTGATCAAGCTGCTGGCCATAGTGGCTTGAGCTTAACCATTTATTCAGATCTTCCTGGGTTTGGATCTGTTAAAGCAATCTGGAGCTGTTTGTATCTAGATTCCTTAGGTGCCTTGACTTGAATTCCTCTCCGGAGAATGGGCGCACGAGCTGTCCCGGAAGGGTTGGCCTCTTTTATCCGCTTCCTATACTTTGCCGCGGGGCCCCCAAGTACAGAAGCCAGCTGGGTCCAAGGCCTTTACAACCTTGCACGTGGCATCTGAATGTCAGTTACTAGTAGTAACACTAAAGGAAAGGGAGAATTGGAATCTGGAGATGGGTTCAAGGACATCCGTCTGTGGGACTCTGGGTAAGGCTCTTGTCCTCTCTGGCCCTGTTTCTTCATCTTGTAAAATGGAGTAACTAACTAGCTGCTGCTGCTGCTGCTGCTGCTGCTGCTGCCACTGCCACCACCACGAAATAATAATAGAGCTGGGTTTGGGTGCCTAAACTTGAAAACACAAGCTCTCTGGGTAACCCTGTGTACACGAGAGCCTGCCTGAGTTCTAAATAGCCACTTCCCAAAGGACTTGTTCTGCCCGGTCTCGGACGTCCTTTGTCTTGGCCCTGACTTCCACTGCCAGCTCCCTGGTGACTCTGGTGCTCTTGGGGTGGAAAGGAGCAGGGCAATGCCAAAGAATGGGGTTGTGGCCATAATGAGCATGAGACTCAGAGCCAGGGCCAGGAGACTCGGGCACTTGTCTTTACTCCATTGTTAATTTATGTGAATGTCATTCTTGCCCAGCGCCTCAGTTTACCTATATGAAAACTACGGCATATAATCTTAGCTATAGCAACATCTTAAGACCAAGGCCCCAGTATAACGGTGTTGTCTAAATGGCAGGTGGCATCCTTAGCATTATTAGCCAAGCTTATGCTTATATTGTAACCACTGTGCCCCAGCTGGGGAAAGGCTGACCTCAGCCTTTGAATGCTTTTTCCTTGGAGGACTCCTCGCTAACTGTCATTGCAGCCTGCCACCCACTAGTGGAGTATTCATCCTGGAATAAAATCTGTCCCGTGTGTGTGTGTGTGTGTGTGTGTGTGTGTGTGTGTGTGTATGTGTGTGGAGAAGGTGGTTGATTTAACAAGGGAGCAAAGAAGCTGGTAGCTAACTAATCCATACTAGCTGAGATGAGACAGAATTAGAGATGACCCCTTCTGTTTTGACAAATGAGACTCGGAAAGAGGCAGTAACTTGCCCAGGGTCACACAGCTAGGCAATGGCAATGTGGGGACTAGAATGAGATTCTTCAGATTCCAAATGCAGTTTTCTTTCTCTGCCTTGTCCTGCTGGGCTCCAGAGTGCAGAGCTGAGGGGTAAGCTCCTGACATTAGTCTGTTTCAGGGCTTTCTCCTTGTGTGGCATGGACCCCCTGGGCATGCTGGTGAAACCTATGTACTGTTCTCAGAATCGTGCTTTTAAAGGTACATGATATAGAATTCCAAAGGAAACTAGAGATGCCATTTTCCCATGCAAATTTGTGGACCCACTGTGATATATTCATGGACGTGATCAGGATTCACACATGTGCTGCCAAGTCAGGTTCCTGGGCCCCCAGAGCAGCTTCCTACTCCTTTGTGGGCCAGGGCTCTGGAGTCTCCTGGTCAGGATTGAACGGCTCAGATTAGACAACCTTGGTGGGCCTGTCCTGGGAGAGTCAGTGATCCAGGGACCAGTCATGTCCTTTATCACCCATACAGGCTTTGAAGGTGGGTAGAGCTAGAGACGAACCTGCAGGGCCTCTGATGAGGAGGCTAGGGATGGGAGGAAGTGCTCCAAAAGGGCCTTCTCAAAGAAACGAAACCAGAACTGTCAGATATTTCTCTCTCACTTGAAGGGCTGCACAGTGCTTTGCCTGCATTATCTCACTGGGGCCTCACAGTAACCCTGTGCTATGAGGCACTAGCACATTTTTGTCCCCCTTTTACAGGTCAGAAGGCCCAGAGCAGTGACTTGCCCAAGGTCACAGCATTGGCAAATGGCCAAGGAGGGACTCCAGGCCAAGACTAGGCTCCCAGCACTGGGTTCTTCCTCTGTGTGCTACACTGTGCTAAACTAGAATGTGAGAAGTGCAGAACTGGTGGTGTGGGGCAGGGCTTCATGGAGCCGCTAAGCTTGCTGGGAAGGATCTCAGCATATGTCAGTCATGGCAAGTGGCCTGCACAAGTGAGTGGAGTCAGCAAGGCCCGGGAGCTAGCTTCAGGGGCATCAGGCTGGCAAGGCCAGAGTGCCAACCTAACATAGAGGTTTGGGTGCAGGTGCTCGGGTTTGGTAGTGGCATCCTTAGCTAAACAGAAATATTTGGTGGTTGAGTGCCGCAGCCCAGAATTCAGAGCAGTCCTTTTTGTGTCATGGCTTGAATGCCAGTCTCCGAACTCAAGCCCCTTCCCTGGCCACAGTAGGTTGTAACCCGGGCTTCCTGAGGTGGCCACTGTTGCATGGGAATGCGTTTCCCCACGGTCTTGGGGCCCATCTACAGACTTCCAGCACCAGCCTTCTCCAGTCCACGGATCTCATTCCCTTCTCATTCATGAGTCCATTGACTTTGGAGTGTGGGCAGGGGATCCCATTGGTCCCCTTCTCGTTTCCCAGGTAGTTTCAGGAGAATATGGCTCTGTGCTGATGGTTCTTCTGGCCCCAAGTGAACTCCTATTTGGGGGCAACTTCTATTTTCGATTCTTCCCTCAGTGTCTTTCAGCTGAGGAGCCAAGACCTACTACTCACCAGAATCTCCTCTATTGGAGAGAGTTGCTCGGTCCTTGGGGCAGAATTTCCTGGCAAACTTAGGGCATTCCAACTTTACTGTAGCCAGTGAGGCTAGGGTAGGGGGATTTCAGGTCATGTATGGGCTGTCCCTTGGACCAGAATTGATGAACCATCTCCCCGTGTTTGCAGGTCAGACAGTTCCCCTCTTGTGCTCAGGGCCTATTGAACAGAGGCTGCCTTGGACTGGAAGCTGGCTATTATCCCTGCTTTCCTTGTCTGTCCAGCTGTGCATAAAGATCAGGGGTAACTTTGAACTGTGCCGAAGGGCACTTTCATCTTGGCTGTCCTCTGTCGAGCCTGGGGAATGGGCTGCCATTTTGAACTATCACTTGATTGCTTATTTTTCCTTTTTTATTTTTGTAAGTGATGTTTCTGCACCATGTGATGGTGGTTTTCCGTGGGCCAGAAGCTGGAGCATTAGGACCCGGCAGGTGCTTTGGGTAGGACTACAGTGGAAACCACACAGACACCTCCCCTTAACCCTGGTCCCGGGTCATAATCGCACCGTTACCGAGCAGCTCTGCCTGCTCTAACCCATGCTCTTGGCTCCCTTAGTAGCATGTAAAGTCTCAACAGTGGCTCGAGGGAACATCTTCTGGGTGATCTCCCCCTTGGTTTTCCCCTTCGGATTATTGCCTCTGTCTTTCCTTGTATTCTTAGCCCTGCTGTCTTTTTATACACTTGTAGTTTGTCCTGCTTCAGCTTTTTGCATTTTGCGTAATCTCATCAGCCCTGCCATATTTCACAGAAGCACAAAATATTTATCAAATGTGTCATTCTTAATTGCGTCATATGATTCCATTACATTGAAGTACTGCTGCATTCTGCACACAGGTGTCTAATAAATATTTGTTGAAAGACGTTCAAGTTTGTTCAGCTATTCCCCTATTGTTGAACATGTAAGTTATTTCTAGGTTTTTGTGATGACAAGTAATCGTGCTACAAATATCCTCGGGCAACTTGCCCCTTTCCTAGCATTCTTAGGGAATAGTCCAGGTAATGGAATTATTGGGTTAAGGGATATGATTATTTTTATAACTTTTTTCAGGGTATTTGCAAGTTGCTCTCCCAAAAGATTATACCTGAAATGTATATGAGTACCTCCTTTTCCACAGCCACACCAGCGTTGTTACATAATAATAGTACTGCTTCTTCTACTACTACTAACTGTTTACTTAGCACTTTAAAGTTTCCGAAGATAAGCACAATACACATCTTATCTTATTCTTACTAACTCTGTAAGGCAGGACCGTCCTATAGTCAATATTTTACCTATTTTGCAGACAGGGAGACTGAGGCTCAGAGAGGTTAAGTGATTTGCCTATAGACACACAGCTAGTAAGTGTGAGAGACAGGATTTGCACCCAGATCTTCATGACTACAAGTCCAGTCATCTCTTCACTATGCCACATGGGTATGCCTGTATTACATCATTCAAACATGGCAAACATACATCTGCTGGTTAACAACATTTCTGATATTGCACCATCTCTGGAGAGGGGAAGGGATGGTTCTCTAAGGCCAGACTGCAGTCCAGAAGTTGTTGGTGTGGGGCAGAGAAACAGGCTGGGGCAGGCAAAGAGTGGGCCCAGACCCAGAGCTCGAGGGAGCATTAGGTAAAGGCTGGTGAATACCATGGATAGCTCCTGAGGAGGAGGGAAGTGTTCTGAAAGATTTCCTCTGAAGAGTCTCAAGCTCTTTCTTTTGGCTCTACCCAATTTCTGGAACTCTCTGGCTATTGAAATAGCCTCATCCATTTTTGCCAGGCTTGGTCTTTATGGATCTGAGAAAATGTGCCTAATTGTAATAGAATCCATGAGCTAAAAGGACCTTGGAGGTTATTTAATTCAACTCCATAACTGATGAATGCTTGTGCAGCCTTTGCTTGAATGTTTCCAACGATGGGAAACTCCATTCCATTTTTAGAGTGCTCTAAATTGTTTGAAACTATTTTCCTAGTATTGAGCCAAAATCTGCTTCCTCATCAGTTCTACCCATTTTGCCTAATTCTGCCCTCTCTCTTCCACATAAGTTTATCTTTGTTCATCCTTTGTTCATCCTTGGCACCTAGAACTCAATACCATGCTTCATGTGGGCACAGCCCAGAAGACAGTGGGGCTGTTTCCACCTTGTCCATAGCTGTCAGATACATTGGCAAGATCTGCACACGCTCCTCCCCCGCCCCCTCACTCCAAACTTTCAGTTTCTACATATTCAGACAGTAGGGTCATGTCTTTTGACCTCCCTAACGGCTCTCCTCAGATGCTCCTGGCCTTCAGCCTTCCTAAATGCCAATCCGAGCTGTGGTTCTGGGAGCTCCTCATCCGGGGTCCCTTTGTCTAGTTTATAATTTTTTTTTAAAAGCAATCGGGGTTAAGTAACTTGCTCAAGGTTACATGGCCAGTTATTATTATTTTTGTGTGTGTGCTGAGTATCTGAGGCCAGAACCTATCCCAGGTCTCCTGACGCTGGGGCCGCACTCTTACTCACTGCACCACCTGGCCACCCCTAAGCAATTGGGGTTAAGTAACTTGCTCAAGTTTACACGCCAGTTATTTTGTGTGGGTGTTAAGTATCTGAGGCCAGAACCGATTCCGGGTCTCCCGACACTGGAGCGGGTGCTCTTACTCACTGCACCACCTGGCCGCCCCTAAGCAATTGGGGTTAAGTAACTTACCCAAGGTTACACGGCTAGGTGTTTCTGGGTGGGTGCTAAGTGTCTGAGCCCGGAACCGAACCCAGTTCATTCATTCAGCAGGCATTTGTTAGGCATATCTACTCTGTACCAGCCAGGATGATAGATCTCAAGCAACAGCATTGCTTGTCCTCAGAAAGCTTCCCTTCTCACAGGGAGACAGAAAATACATAGAAAGTCATATACAGAATGCATTCAGAGTGGGCAAAGTCACTTTCAGGGAACGTTAGGGGACCAGGAATGGCCTCCTTTATTCAGAAGATGGTGCTCAAGCTGAGCACTGAAGGGAACCAGAAATTTCAAGAGGTGGACTGTGAAAGAACAACATTGTGAGCACTGGAGACACCCAGTGCCAAGGTGCAGAGATGGGAGAGGAGATCGTTACGTGTGAGAAGCCATAAGGAGATTGTAGCTAGTGTCTGGAAAGGGAGGAGGGGACCAGATTATGAAGGAGAAATTGGAGATCGAAGGGGGTTAATAGTGTAGTTGGTCTGCTGGAGAAGATAGTAGGGGATGGGACTGATCTTGGTAAAAAGACTTACCTGTTAATTGGAGACTGGAGGAAAGGAAGAGAGAGTGGGATTGTTTTCAGGGTCTAGTGAGATAAAGGGAAGGGTGAGAGCAGGGTCCTTGCTTCTCATGGGCTCAGTTTGTTCTGTAAGATGGCAGATGAAACCCTAAGCTGAGGGAGTGTCATGGAAGGCTTCAGGGGAGACTCTTGGCAACAGCTGCTGTGGAGAGTAGGAGAGTGAATCAGTTAGGGAGGAGCTGAGAAATTGCCGTGTTGCAGTAAGGGCCCACTTGATATTAGATTTGTAGTGGGCCCAGGCAATTCAGTCATGCGATTTTTGCAGTTCTGCTCTGCAGCATGTGTATGGGAGTGAAGGAAGACGTGGTGAGAGTCATCCAGGCTTGGAGGCTAAGGTCCTTCAGTGCATCCTGGGCCGTGGCCAGTAGTCTGGACCTTTGTCCCACCACTGGACTTCTGTGCTTCTGAAAGAGTGAGGCTGATGACCTTGTGGAGCCATCCCTCACTTAAATCCAACTCACTCACAAGTCAAGCCATCACCCCGTCATGTCATGGTCCTCTTCAAAAACAAAGGCCGAGCAGCAGCAGCAGCACTGCATGGCAGGGCCATTGGAAGAAAGGACAGATCTGGCAGCAGGGCACGGGAGAGTGAGAGAACTCAGGTGGCAAAGGCAAGAGCTGGGAGGCCCAGGATACACTTTGATCTCCAAAAGAATTGCAGATTGCTTTCCGGAATGCCGAGCCAAAGCACAGTGAAAGTGCTTTCCCATGCCTCCTCTCAGCACTTTGGGCCCTGCCCGAGTCCTGCCATGTCCTTTAGCTGGTCCTTTTGCAGCTGGGAGCTGAGTTTTGTGTGCCCAGCACAGGGCACTCTTCTTCGGGATCTCGGTGCTGTGCTATATGTGCAGGATAAATGATTGTCCAGGGGCCAGGGTGACGGAGTTGGAATGGGTTGTACATGGAAGCCATTCCCTCCCCTAGCTTCTCTAGAAGCCCAGTTCAGTTACAGGTGCTTAGAGAAGGGAAGGGAGAAGGAGCTTGTGGGTTCAGTCACTCTCTGGCCGGCATCCACGCTGGCATGGGGGCAGCAGGATCCACAGCTGAGTTTCCTGTGGCCCAGATTTAGGGTGGCAGGGCATCACCAGCTGATGAGAGTGGACAGTCATGGAATCAAAGTAGTGTGGCCACAGGGCCCGGGGCGGGGGAAGGGGGCAGGGGCAGGGCTCAGGGGTCCAAAGTAAGTGGAGTTAGGAAAGTTTGGGCTGCTCCGCCAGTCAGGTCAGTTCTGAGAACGGGAGAGCTCGGCGCAGCAGAACTGAGGAAAGGGAGGGCCTCGAGCAATGCCTTCAATATTGAGTGTGTAATGAAATACTTCTCTCTCTGAGCCCCAGTTTTCTCATCTATGAAATGGAGACAATAATACCTGTCCCTCCACCCCTTCAGTGTGCTTGTTTGGCTCAGCTAAGGGAGTAGCTGTGAACTCAGCAAACGTTGCCACATCCCCAGAGGACAGGCACCTGGGCTCTGTTTGTCTTGTCTTTGTACCTCTAGCACCTTGCACAGTTGGGTAGGTACCAGCCTCTTCTCCAGGCCTGTCTCCAGGCTTTGCTATTTGGGGGAGCTGCAGGGCACCTAGACCAGAATCCTGGTGAAGCCCAGTGGTCGAAGTGGCTGATGTGGTTTGTGGGCTTCCCTTGGTAGGCAGGCCTCACCCAGAGGCTGCCGGCCATTGGTTTGCCTATCTAGTCAGTCTCCCTGTGGTGGGGCCCTCTGTTACTAACATCCCCACTGTTGCCAAGCTCTTTGCCCACCTGAGGAAAGCAGCAGGGGCAGCTAATGCCACAGACTCAGAAACCAAGCTCTTGGCATCATGATTGGTGGTGGCAGGGAAAGCCTAGATCATAAATAGACATCAGCTGAGCAGAGATTGGGGGGAGTGGAGGAAGAGGGTACCTTGGGCAGGTGCCAAGGCAGATTGCCAAAGAACCATTTAAGTCACTGTCATTTCCTCTTTCTGAGACCTGAACACAAAGCATTGCTCCCTCCTTCCCATTAGTGCTGAGGGGGCACATGGTCAGGGGATCCTAAGGGGAGAGGGAATCAGGCCTCAACCGAGGACTCTGCTTGTCTTGAAGGCACTGAGTGTGAGTAAGTGCGTAGGTGTCTTTGTGTGTCTCAATGTGTGTGTGTGTGAGAGAGAGAGAGAGAGAGAGAGAGAGAGAGAGAGAGAGAGAGAG
>NW_027187258.1:688957-708138 GCF_028583685.1 Petaurus breviceps papuanus | reverse complement strand
GAGAGAGAGAGAGAGAGAGAGAGAGAGAGGGCTGGGGCTGGGGGGAAGTGGTTAGCTAACTTCAAAATCCCACTGCAGTCTGCTTTGGGCCCCAGCATCTGGCTTGGCCCTTCCACCACTCAGGGCTGGGGGAATGAAAGACCTCGTTGTGAGGCAGAGAGTGTACAGGAAGGCAGAGCAGAGGCCTCCCTGAATTCCCAGACGCTGGGAGCATTGGGACCTTTCTGGGTTCATGGGGTGAAGGGTGGGGCCAGGGGAGGCACTGTCTGAATTCGTGCATCTGAGAGAGGTTTACAAAGCATGGGGAGGCTACATGGTTCGGGCTCCAGATGGGAGCTGAATCTCAGTCGGCAGTCACCGGGAACAGCTGGCCCAACATTCCAGAAACGTTCACCTCTAGGCTTAGCTCAAAGAGGACCTGGAGCCAGCAATCAGAATTGGGGAAGATGCCTTTTCCTTCCTTCACAGACCCCTCCAAGGTCACGTAGTCAGCCCTTCCCTCACTTTGCTGGAGACAGAAGGAGGCTGGGTGATTCCCCCCGCCCCCAGCCTCTCTCTGTGTTGCACCGTGCTGCCGAGAGGGGCTTTCTGGGCCAGGTTTCTGCCTTGGGATCCCAGTGGGTGCTCGGGGAGGAAGGATGAGATGCAGTCCCAATAGCTCCTTTCGTGAGAGAACATCTTAACACCTAAGAGCTATGTGCTTTTGGTGAATCACCCTCTTCTGTTCTCAGCGGTCTCATCTGTAAAACGAAATATCTAACCTGCCAGGAGGCGGGGCCCTGAGCCCAGATCACCTAGACTTTCAAGAGCTGCTTTGGACCCAACTCTAGGTTGCAGACGTAGATTCAGGTGTCTCTTAGGTGCAGTGCTTTGTGGGAGGCTCTAGGGCTGCCCTCGAGGAGCTACCATTTATCAGCCTGAGGGCTTGGCACCTTCTACCAGATAATAATTCTACTAGATAATCTGTGCATAGATGAATGAAGGGAAGGTGCCTTGAGGAGGGAGGAAGCAAAGGAAGGGGAATGGACAAACTGGCATGTATAGGAAGTTGGCTCCTGAGGGATCTGGACCATTGGTTGTCTTCACATCTTGATAAGGGATGTGTGTGCCCGGTGTGCCCCACCCCAAGTCTTCAGACAACACCCAGCATTTCTGAGCAGCCACAGGCTAAAGCTCTCTGAGGCCCAACTTAAGTCTGTGCCAATGACCTTCCAAGGGAGCAGATTCTTGACAGAATGAGGAAGGACCCCAGCCTGCCAGGACGTCTGCGAAGGCCCGTGCAACTGGGCCCCCAGCTGGCCAGCTAGTGGTAGGTCCAAAGCAGGAGGACCAAAGCTAAGCCCCTGCTCTGATTTCTGTCTTTCTGAGGAGGAGGGAAGGGTCCATTTCTGCCTGTCACCCTGTCCCCAACCAGTAGTAGCACCATCTGGGGGTGACCAGTGAGTACAGTTTGCTACAGAGGGTCAGAGGATCACAGATGGAACAGGTCTAGGGAGGGGAAGAAAGGACCTTGCACGAGGTCCCTCAGGTAAGAGCAGGATGCCCATCCCCCTGCTGCTTGTCGCTCTGAGCTGCCTGAGAGAATGGCAGGTTGGATGGGGGCTGGTGGTTGCCAGGATGTTGGCCAATGAATGGCTCTTTGTGGCATCTTGGCTTCAGTTCATGGGCTGGGTCTGGGGGGTGGGGCAGCTGCAGATAGGCACCTTCTGTCTTTATTTTGAGCCCAGAGGTGAATATTTTCAGAATATTTGGCTGCTGTTCCGTGGGAGGGGCCCGGCCTCCAAGGAAAGTGAGGTGCGTGGCTGCAAATCAGTTCAGACCCAAATATCATTCTCTTTAGTTCTAAACACTCCCTGCCTCAGGAAGCTCATTAGAAAAAAGCAGGGGTGCCCTCCCCCCCAGCACACACAGGCTCCCCACTGGCCCTCGGACTTTGCCCTGGAGTGACGCTCCCACCATCTGGCCCCCACTTTGGCTCTCCCCTCTCCTCCTCCACTCCAGCTGCGTGTTGCTCGGGAAGATTGTTATTTAAAGCACAACTGCTGGGGGGGGGCGGTGGAGGTGGGAGGGCCTCCCTCCCCCAATAAATTAACTAACCAAATCCCTGGCCTCCAGCCTCCTGGGCCTGCATGCATGTTCCTGTTTTACGATGTGCAGGGCCAGTTGAGCTGTAGATTATTGAAGGCATGTTAATGAGAGACAGAGGAGGAGAGAGTAATTTCTGCGTTCTCCCTGGGGAGCCCAGGCCGGCCGTCCAAAGGTGCGCCATCTGCTTTGTCCCCAAGTTCAGAACATTCCACTGACTCGGTAAACAGTCAACATTTCTGGAAGGGTTTGCAGAGGGGACTGAGTCTTTTAAGATGCATGGAATCCCCTTCCCCTCCCCGACATCCACATACGGAGTCTGGCTTGATAGATGTTCTGTGGGGCCACTTGCTTCAGCAGTGCACACACACCAAGGGTTACAGAATCACAGGATGCCAGAGATGGAAGGGACTTGGCCTAGGACACTCCCCTTCCCCTCCCCCAACCCTGCCCAAGTCTTCCTATTCCTCTGCTATTTTGGAAGCTCTGGGTGAGGAAACCTGGCCTAATGGGCATTGGATGCTTTAGATCAGCTCCCAGAATACTGTGAAACTTGCTGGAGAGCTAGAAGGCTACCTCTTCTCCCTTCTGGTTCCTCTGGGTGCCCAGAAGGTGTGTGTGTGTGTGTGTGTGTGTGTGTGTGTGTGTGTGTGTGTGTGTGTAGGCCACAGTCATGGATGACTGGGACAGTTGTCATTGTCTAAGCACGCTCGTTTGATGCACGCCAAGACCTCCTGAAGTAGCTTGAATGAAAGCCCACTGCCTGAGGCTCCCCTCAGGGAAACCCACCACAAAGAGGTGCCCGACTGGACTCTTCAAGGCCTCATGGAGGTCTCCTGATGTCAGCTCCACAGTATTCTATCCAGTTTAGAAACACCGGCCCAGGAGCTTGGGCTCAGTGGGTCCTCAACAGGACAACCTCAGAAAGGGAGAGAAACTTCCTCAGGCCTGCTGGCTACAGCTCCTGCCTTCCTGAACCACCTGTGGTTATCTACCTGGCCTTTCTGACTGTAGTGATCATGTCCTGTGACAGGGGACCTTCCTGCTCCTTCCTGGGATGGGCTGCATCTGGCGATAGATCATCCCTTTGGGTTTTAGAAAGCAGAGCTGCCTCAATGATTCTGGGGGCCTGGGAATGGGTTATTGCTTGTATAGAGGGGCGCTCTGGTGTTAGCCTGTAGCCCCTTGGAAGAGGGCTGGCCCCTGTTCCTTACTGTTACTTACAAAGTGCTGACAGTCAGGCTTTCAGTCCCCGTCTTGGCATGCCTGGGATGGCTCAGTAGCTTTCAGGAACCACGTCAGCTCACTTTTCTGCTTTCAACGTAGAGGCTGTGGTGACTCTATTCTCCTGATGTCTATCTGGAAACGTCCAGTGCTGAGCTCTGAGAAATGAGGGGACCAAGAAAGCCGGGGAGCTGGGCTTATGGGAACATGAGCGGAGCTAGACCAGGTCGGCTTGAACTCAGTGGGTCATCTCCCACAAGCTTTAAGAGCCGAGTCATGGCGCTGACAAACTGAGAGGATCCTTTGACAGCGTAACTGCGCACATGTGACAGTGCAGTCTCTCCGTTAGCCTTCAGAACTGTCTGTGCAAAGGACACATTGACTCGCAGCCTTTCTCCTGTTGGAAGGAGCTTCTGTGACTGGGCTTGCCATAGGACAGATGTGGCTGCTGCTCCTCTTTTGTGAACTTCTCACAGGCCCTTTGGTCTAGAGCTGGAAAGGGCTATTGAGGTCATGGGGCCAGCTTCCTGGTCAGAGAGAGAGGGAAGGAGGGACTTGTCACATAGGGAGTATGTGGGAGGAGGATCTAAGATTTAGGGTCTCCAGACTACAAGCTTCTGTTTGAATTAGTCTGGCCCCTTTTGTAAAACAATGTCTTGTTTTTCTAATGCTTTATGGGTTCATGTGTCCTTTCTCCCTTGGCCACACTGTGCTCTGCACAGAGGCAGGAGCGTGTCTTGCTTCATCTGAGACTCTCCAATCTCTTACCTGTCCTCCAGGCACACTTGGTTGGCATGAATGGTTTGTTGAATGAAGGACTGAAACCATATTTCAGACTTTGGGCAGGGCTGGACTGGGGCTGGAGCCGGGGAGGGCTTGCCCACATGAGTAAAACAAATGCTTTAATGCCTTGGTTTTAGCATTGGAATTGTGAGCCAAAACAGGATCCCTGATGAGCTAGGTAAAAGTTGTCTAATCTCAGCACCATTTCCTTTATCGGCAAACCTTCAGGGTCTGTCATGTCAACAAGGCAGACCCTGTTATCTAAAGAAGTAATTAGGGTGTCTCTTTGAAGTCCAAAGGGGCTGTCACACCTCAGGTAACACCTTATTTATCCTGCTCTGGGAACTCCACTTCTCTGGATTCAGTTTTGTGGTTAGGGCCAAAATGACCATATTGGGTTTCCTTTACCCAGGGTGACTGTGGGCCTTTTTAGACAGGGGTTTCTCCCTCACCCCTTTGGTTGACTCCCCAGGGCCTGGGGGCCAAGCTCTTAGATGGGTTCAGATAGAAGTGTGGCTCCTTGAAGGGATGGGTTCTAGTGTTCTCCACTTCCCCTTCATCATCCGATATGCTCTCAGTAGAAGAGGGGACTCCTTGGCTATGTTAAGGGCCTGCCTGCCTACCTGGAGGACTCATGGGCTAAGATCCCAGCCTTTTATGGCTAGAGGCAGTCTTGGGGATCAGCCTGGTACATCTTCCCATCGCCACCCACCCCCTACTCCTCCTGATGCTCTGCTGGGTGGTGGTGGAGCCCAGCTGTCTGCAGTATGTCTGCAGTACATACATGGACACATGTGGCTCTGGGTACTCATGGATGTCAGCTGTCCTTCCTTCTCATCTTGGGCCTCTCTTGCTCATCCCCCCCATTCTTCTGTTCCAGGCGTTCTTCTAGACTGTTTGACCTTACATGGATGTCCGGTGAGCATCTGGGGGTCACTCTCACTACATGCCTGACTCACCTGCTGTCCTGGTCATCCCCAACACCCTCATATTTTGCACAGTTCTGTACATCCTCCAATTGTGTCTTCTTCTTCATTTGTGTAGTCTTCAGATTTGCTCCCTTTTTGGTGGCAGTATCCTGGAAGGACCGTGGGGGCTTAGGGGACTTGGAGTAAGAGTCAGAAAACTTTTGTTCAACCTCCTTTTCTGCCTTTAATTAGCCATGTGACTTTAGGAAAGTCCATTAGCCTCTCTGGACCTCAGTTTCCTCCTCCATAAAAGGAAGGGATTGAAGCAGATAAACTCCAAGGGACCATCCAGTTGGAACAACTTTGGAATGCTCTATTTGCTGTCCAGGTGAGAACAGGTTAAGTTCTTCATGGAGGGTCAGACAGAACCAGTCATAGATTGCTGGTAACTGCTCATCTCGTCCTTTTCCTTTCCAAATCAGCCCAAGTTGATAAGTAGAGCAGGAAAGACCAGTGAGTGGCTTCCTAAATGGAAACGTCTGTCCCACGGTGAAGGGTCATCATCTGTTACTGTCAGCACCAGTTTTTTGAAATTACTGTTTGGCTTATGATTGTCAGCTGATCTGGGCAAACGTTGAGCCTGGGTTCCTGCGCTATAGAAATGGAAGATGTGTGGAGATTCAATCACAATATCATTTATCAACAGGCACAAATGGATTTGGTTCAAACCCAAGATATTAGGGAGATGTCTCAAGTTGCCTTGCACACAGAAGATAGTTTGTAAATGTTTGTTAACGTAAGTTGCCAGTCAGGGTAATACAGACCCTACTGAACATATTGGCTCATTCCTTTTTCTGCTTTCTCACATTGTACTGGCTCTGAAAGCCACCTAACATGGGAGATTCCAGCTAGCTAGCAGGGCGGCCCCACCTCTGAGAAAGCAGTGGGAACTGGCTGCAACCTTCGAATGGCTGACTTTCTGTGTCTCCTAGTTTCTGGAGCTGAATGTGGCTGTTGCTGCTGCCATGTTGGGCAGAGATCCTTGAGGTGAGCTTCCTGAGGAGCATCGGGGAAGTAGATGATGTCGGAGCCTGGGCTAGCCAGTGCCCAGGAATCCAATGGCGCTTCCCAGACTGGCCCCCTTGGCCGGCAGAGAAGGGGTCTGACAGGCTACTTCTGACTGCTTTGAGGCCAAACTATACTAGTCCAAACTCTTTATTAGATCAATGGAACTGAGGCCTGATTTGTTTTAGGTCATTTGAGGGAAGGGGGTAAGTGTGTATATAAGGGGGTATAGCCGTGTGCCTGCCATGTGCTAGGCACTGTGCCAATATTGTCTAGCCTGATCCTTATAAGAACTACAGCTAAGAAAACTGAGACTGACAGGGGTTCATCTACAGCTAATAAGTGTCTGAGGCCAAGCTTGAACTTGAGTCTCCCTTACTCAGGAGCTGCCCTTTTACTCAGTGGTGAAGCATTGAGGGAATTAATTTCAGAGTCTTCTGTCCACCAAGCCACACAGCTGAGGGCTAAGTTGGCAAAGAAGGCTTGTACAGTGGGCAAAGCCCTTTACACTGAGTGGGTTCAGGTAAAGCCTCTGAAATGTGACTTTTCACCAAGCATTCACTTGACAAGCCTTTAATAAGCACCTGTTAGGTGCTAAGTGCTAGAGGCGCACAGACAACAATGGTGACTGATCAGGTCCCTTCCAATTCTCAAATTCTGTGATTTCATGAACTGAGGTCCCCCGATTCCAAATTATGGGCACTTTCCACTATCCCTCAAGTCCTCTGACTTTGAAGATTTATATAGGAGGCTGAGCAAGCACTCCCACAAAATTTCTCCAGGTTTGAGAGTCATCAGAGTCAATTTGGGAGGTGCTAGACCCATGTCCCTAACTCAGTATAGTCATTCTTTCATTCTTGGGATTTGTAACAAAGGGAGGAAGGAGGAAAGAACATTGGCTTTGGATGCCCAGAACGTAGGTAGATTGCCCCATCACCATGAACTTCTGGCTGGTTGTCTGATCCTGCTTGGGGGAAGGGAGGTAGTGTTAGAGGGGAGGAGGAGTGCTTTCCTGGTCAAGGACTTAGCCTCCAGTAAGTCAGCCCTGGGACCAACAGTATGTCATTAAAGTAAAGCTGCAAGGAGTAGAAAGCCATCTAATGATCGAAAATAGTAAAATTCTGTGCCTAGTCCTATGGAGTGATTCTGTGAGGGGCTCCCGTGGCTCATAAAGTGCATACAGCTCATAAAAACATAGAGCTCGCCTGGGTCATAAATTCCATTGAAAACAAATATGCTAACTAGAATTGTTAATGAATCATTGAATTAACAGTAATTTGATTAGAATTTGGAAGGGCTTTGGGAGAGAGTTAACGGGCTCCAGCTCTCTTCAGAAAGTTGTCCGAAGATGTTTGAGTCGCTATCATTTTTTTGGAGGGGGAGAGTGAGGAGTGGGACTTTTTTCTGTTGTCTCAAGCAGAAGTTTTCCACTCACCTCAGGACTCCGCCAGACAGACCATCTGGGCTTGTGTTAGCGCAGTTCTGGCTCTCAGTCACACACGCCTCTTGTCTGACCAGGGAGTTTATTGATTCATAGAAGACATGTCCTTCTGTCTCACTGTCACCTTTGGTCTGATTTTGGGCAATGAAGTTGCCCATACAACTGACCCAAGCAGTCGGCTTTACCCAAGGTGTAGGCCAGCCAGTTGAGGGTGGTCTGAGACTGTTAAAGGCTGTGCTGTTTTATACAAAGGTACACACACGGAAGCAGAACCAGCTGCCTTTGAGTCTCTGAGTCAGAGTGGGCCAGAGAAGGAGGGACATTCAGTTGGGTAGAATCCTAGCCCTTCTTGTGTCAGACACCACATTCACACAGTCATCAGGGCCTCTGGCTAAGTGCCTCTGTCTCCATGTCCTGCTCTTCACTCCCAGCCCTTGCCAAAGGCCCAGTCTAAGCAGCCAGCATCATTGCTGCTGTGATGGGAGCCCTTATTTCTTAATGGAACGCCATCAGAAGCTTGTGTGTGGACCTCTTTTGACAAGGAACCTCAGATCTTTACTCCCAGAAGTCATAAGGCAGGCATAAGACTGTTCTAAGAACATTGGGGTGGGACAGATGGAGTATTGGACTCGGAGTTGCCTATGTTGAGATCCCACTCCTGACATCCTGGGCAAAATCTCTTCATTTCACTTGACTTGTTTTCTCAACTGTAAAGTGGTGATGATAATAGCTGGGCTCCTGACCTTCCGTGCCGACACCACATGGGTGTCCATACCAACCTGAAGTGCTTTACAAACTTGGAGCACTGTAGAAATGTCAGAAACAGGATCCTTGGGCAGTTACTGTCTTGCTCCCATTCTCCAATATGTAAGTGATGCTACCAGCGGGGAAAAAAAATCATCATCATGTTTGTGGTTGAATCAACAGTATTTGGATATCAGATCATTGTAGGCCCATAAAAATACCCTTGACATGGCATCCTAGTAGACAGGACAGGGAGCAGTTGGCCCCCACCTCATGTATTTTGAAAGCTTTTCAGAAACTCTGAAACCCCTAAAATGCAGTTGAGAAACCACACTGAAGACTGGATGTAGGCAGAACCAAAGAGTTGCCTCACTTCCCCATCCAGATAGAAGGATTCTTCACAGGGAGCAGGGAGCATCATGTTTTGGGAAAACGGTAAGGACAGGATTTCTGGGCTCTAGCTGTCAGGATGAGGGAAGGCCTTGTTGTATGAGGAGTTTGTCTAGCCAGTCCCCAGGAGACAAGGGGCCATCTGTCGCATATTTTGTATAAATTAATATATGCTTGGAACATTGTCCTAGAGATTGACTGGAGCTAAGCCAATCTGTGAGATTTGAACCCATGTCTGGGAGAATTTCAGACCTGAGAAGTGGGGTTGGGGGGGGCGGGGAGTGGAGACAGAAAAGGGGGGGCCTGGCAGAATCGCCCAGACTTGACAAGAGCAGATTCTTAAGGTCTGTCATCTCTGCACATGCCTCTGGAGAATCCGGAGCTGTCTGCTCTGATGGCCTGCTGTCATGTGATGCTGCCCGTCATTGTCATGGGTGATGCGGCTGAGGAGGCTGTAGCCCCAGGGAGCTCTGGGGCCCACCCTGGGGGGATTGGTGAATGCAAGCAGTGAGTCTGGCATTTGGCCCGAGGCCTTGTTAATTAGGTGCTTTGATTGAAAAGGTCTCTGCTTTCACCCTACTCTAGGCTGGAATAAACAGAGATCTCATTTGTGTAAAGGGACAGCTTAATGAGCCAGACAGGTAACAATATCAATAAGTATCGAGAGCAAGTTTTGCTGGGGATAACTATCGTGTGGATAATTGGATTGCTTATGTATGAAAAAGTACCTATGTCTGCTCCATTTGGCCTAATCCATCCACCTAAGAAGCAATGGTGAGGAATCCCAAGACTGGAAAGGACCTTGGACAGGTCTCTTGGGGCTGTTTGGGCCCTTTCTGTGGCTTCTTTGCCAAGGATGTTTTTCTAGTAGCTGAAGAAAGTCCTCAGAGCCCTTTTATTCTGTGGAAGTGCTGCCTGAGGCCAGCCCTGGGGGACAGTGCAGGATGGGCTAGTTAAGTACTTGGGGAAAATGCAGGGGCGATGTCAGGGATGTCAGTCAATTGACATCTCAGCTCAGCCACTTCCTGGATGTGCAGCTGTCGGCAAGTTGCCTCAGTTTCTGTGTTTGTAAACTGAGGCTAATAACATGGGTCCTACCTCCTTTTCTGGGCTGAAGCAGAAGCTTTCAGGAGATGAGAGGAAGGCCCTAAAATTTGATATTGATGTTCTGTTCTTTGCATCCCAGATTGAAGATGGAGGCAAGGCTGCCCTGTCCCGGAAGATGAGAATTGGGGATGAGCTGGTGAATATCAATGGCACCCCATTATACGGCTCCCGACAAGAAGCCCTCATCCTCATAAAGGGCTCCTTCCGCATCCTGAAGATGATCGTCAGGAGGTAAGGTGGAAAGAGGCACCTTGTGCAGGTTCACGTCAGACCTGGGGCAATGGCCGCGTCTCTGCCGGGCACCTACAATTTGTCGGCTCCCAGTTTGAATTAGGGTAACACGTCTGGAACTAGGGCTACTAGGGAAGAGGTCTTCGCCAGAGCTGAATTTTCCATTCTACCCCAAAGCTCTCAAATGCCCCACTTTTTCTTACTTCGATTGGTTCTTAAAGCAAAGATTTCTCACTCCATCACACACTTTTCGGCCTTCTCCAGCATTTGGACAGCTCTGTGGGCTCATCGATACAGAGTAGGACCTCTCTGGGATTTCTTGACCTGGGGAATTCTTATTCCTCTGTCAGTACCTTTGGGACATAGGAACTCCATCCACCATTGCAGATTTCGATCTGCCTTTGACTTGGGAGATACATCCTAGGGAGGGGCTCGAGGCTCATTGGATAGGTTTTGAGGCAGAATTTGAAGCCAAGTCTTATTGATTCCCAGCTCAATACTTTGTGTGTTATGTTCTGCCTCCTTTTCGTGGTCAGTGGTCCCCAGCAACCTCTACTCAATGACTCGAGGCCATCACCTGGTTCTGTCCCTCCCATTCTCACCCCATAATTGGCCCATGTCCTTCCCCTCCAGGGATGTCCTTGGTGCCGCCCTTTCCATCCCTACGTTTGAGCCAGGTGCCACGGGGGCTAGGCTATGTGTGCCTGTTATCCACTTGCTGGCTGCTCCCACCACTGCCTTTTGGTTAGATTGGTTAGAGTTTCAATTCATCTGAGATCAAGATAGTCCAGGATTTGCTCTGCCTTATTCTCCTCGGCCTTCTTAGAGTTCACTTATTTTTGGAAATGCTATTTCCCCTAGTAGAGAGTAAACTCCCTGAAGGCAGGAACAACTTCTTTGTGGTTTTGCTGTTGTATCCAGAGAACCTGGTCCCAAGGAGGAACTTAATAAATGCTCATTGCCTTGAATTTGCAGTCAGATAATAACAAGGTCAGTTCTAGCAAGCACTCGGGCTGCGTTTAAGGTTGGTGAAGTCCTTTCCGCTCTTGGCCTAGGGGTGGATCTTCCAGACTCCCTAGGAGAATCTCGACATCAAGCAGCAGCTCTGGGATGCACTGTGCCTTTACTTTTCTATTCTAGGATTTTGTCTAGAATCCTAATCCAGTTCCTACCTATGCTTTGGAAAATCCCTTGTCTCCCCTCCTTTAGGAAAGTCCAGCCATTTGGCCACATTCAGCTTTGTGGCACATCCCCCCTAAACAAGGGCCCTGGGATATTGTCTGGTCACAGGCCTGGTGATTTAGGTGCATGGGGGCGGGGCCTCACCCTGGCCACCTCCTCAGTGACCGGTGAAGCCACATGCTCAGCCCGTCATCCCAGCCTGAAGATGATTCACCTCCGTTGATGAATCAGGAGTCGATGGTGTTCCGGAAAATGGAAAAGAAGGAAAGTTGGGGCCATTTGGCCAAGTTCCCAGAGGACCAGGGATGCCCTGTAGCATGTTCCTTACATATACCTCCTGCTCCTGCCGCAGCCCAGCTATAACCATTAGAAAGGCCTTTCTCCCATTGAGCTGAAACCTGCCCTGTGTGCCCCCACCCCCTGGGGCCAAGGGGAAAGTGCATTAATATGGCTTTCTTTAGATTGCATTCAGGTGTCGCTCCAGCCTGTTGGCATCAGTTTGAGTGTTGACTTGGTCATCCAATGTCCTGGCTTTCCATCCCAGCAGAATGTCTTCTGAAAAGTTGGTAAATGGGCTTGCCATCTATGTCTTCATTCAGGGAGTTCTGCCTTCTTTTTGCCATTGCTAGCATTTGTCCTGTGTGCCCCAAGGGATGGGCCTCTCCCTCCCTTGATCTTTGTCTTACCATCTACATGGCTAAAAAAAAACCCAGATCAACCCATTTTAGGTCCTCAGCATTCATCCAAAGCTCCATTTTGCTCTGGGGTTTAACAGCCTTGATATTTTTCTTCCTGAACTGTCTGGGACCATTGAAAGCACTACCCAAATAGGTTCTGAGCCTGCCACCTTGTCTGTCTGCAGCTCCAGTCCAAGGTACATACTAATGAAGCAAATGGGCTACTTAACCAGTTGCATGTGTGGGTGACCTATGTTTTTCATCCACTTTGTTTTTCTGGTACAAATGTTAGAATAGTCTAGTCCTTTTCAGGTTCCTGTCATTTCATTTGGAAGGCCTTTCGTTCATCTGGGATTGGATTGAGTATAGCCCCAGGTCTTCCTCAGGTGTACTGTTTACATGGGAGGGGACCCAGGCTAGAACTTTCTGTAGGAATCAGTATAAATACCTAAGAGCAGGGGCAGGTTGGAGGGGGGAAGGCTTTTAGCTCTACGTGAAATGGGATTGGATGAGCCTGTTGTTTGGAGCAAAGGGGGAAGCGGGCGGGGGGGGGGGGGGGGAGGCGAAACGTGACTGGAGTGGAATTGCAGAGAGACAGCTTCAGGTGTTTGGGCAGGTAATGAGTCCTCCTCTCACTGGGAGGGGCCCTTGGAGGTCACCAAGTTCAACCCTCTCATTTTACAGAAGAGCCCAAATAGGGGGAGGGACTACTGACTTAGCCAGGGTCACACAGTGTCTGAGGACAGATTCAAACCCAAATCTTGGGGACTGCCAAGTCTGCTCACTATGCCACCCTGCCCCTCTCATTGCCGTTGTTCAGCTCTTTTCTGGCTCTGACATTCTCTGAGCTCCTGGGCAGAGTTCTCTGAGCCCAAGTATCTGTCCTCTCAGGGATGACTTTTTTGGGCTGAGCTTGCCCCCTGGTGGCAGGACTTAGTCTGTGCATGTTGTGTGCACTGCCCTACAGGACCAGTTTCCTCTTTTGTTTCTTAGCAGCAGCCATTTCCTTAGCTAAGTCCTTTTCTCCCTACAATAATGTGGGACAGGTATTGATGTTGCCATTTGAAAGATGAGCAAACTGAGACCTAGGGAATTTAATTGACTTGCCCAAGGTCACATGGCAGAAATCCTATGGTTTGAGGTTTTGAGCCTGAAGGGACCACAGAGGTCCTTCAGTTCAATCTCATCATTTGACAGAGATGGAAACTGAGACTCAGATTTGGGGGGCAGGGAGTAAATGTCAGAACTGAGATTAGAATCCCAAACCTGGTTCATTTAGAATCAGAGGTAGAAACTGAGGACCCAGGAGTAAAGCCATTTACCCAAGGTCACACAGCTCTCTGTCTAGTATTCTCTCCACTGATCCACAGTCCAGTTCTATGCTAAAGGATGGGGGTGAAGGCCAAAGAAACCTGGAAAATGTTGTTGTTCAGCCTGAAGGGATGGATCGAAGAAGCTGGGAAAAAGAGCTACAAGGGTAGGGGGAACCAGCTAGTCCAACTGCCCCATTTTACAGATGAGGAAATGAAGGTCAAGGGAAGGGAATATGAGTTTAGTGTCAGATGTGGGATTTGAACCAGTATCTATTGATGCTGGAGCCAGAACGCTTTGTACTGTACAAAGCTGCCCGCCATGGTCTCAAGTCCTATGAAAATAATGACTCATACAGCTGTCCATTTGTGGTGGGCTTTTCAAAGTGTCTCGTCGAGTATTGTTGATAATAAGGAAGAATTTGGATGAAAGAGCACATGAGAAGCATGGTATACAGTGGGTGCTTAATAAATGCTTGTGAAATGGAGGTTTGATTAGAGTTCAGGTGATTAGATTTTGACAAGTGAAAAAAAATGAGGGGAAAACTCTTACCCTGCCCCTCAGCATCATAACCCCGGACTAGCCTCCTGGGCCCCTGATCTGAAGAGCTCCCTTTTCCTCTCACTGGTTTTAGTTAGTCAGTCAAGAAGCATTTATTATATGCCAGGCACTGTGCTAAGTGCTGGGGATACAGAAAGAGGCAAAGGCCAGTCCCTGACCTTAAGGGGCTTACAGTCTAATAGGAGAGATAACATGAAAATAAATCTATACAAATTGACCTATAGACAGGATAAACATAGGCTGAAGCAGGCTTGGGGAAGGTTGCCTGTAGGAGGGGGGATTTTAGTTGGGATTAAAGGAGATGGGAAGGTCAGTAGTTGGAGCAGAGAGGATGTACCTTCCAGACCAAGGGGACAGTCAGAGGGAAGGTTCAGAGCCCAGAGATGGAACAGCTGGGAGGCCAGGCTCACTGGGTGGGAGAGGATGTGGTGGGGAGTGAGGAGTGAGAAGACTGGGAAGAGAGGAGGGGGCAGGGGATGAAGGAGAGCATCTTGTATTTGGTCCTGGAGGCCCTAGGGAGCCACTGGGGTTTATTGAGTAGGGGAGTGACCTGATTAGACCTGGACCTGTTCTGTAGGAAAATCACTATGGTGGAAATTTGGGTAATTGAAGCAGATCCAGCAAGCCTTTAATAAGTGCCTGCTACATGACGGTACCATGCTAGGAGCCAGGAATTCAGAGACCAGGTTAACAGTCCCTGCCTTCAGGGAAGCTTTTGTTCTTCCTCTGAGGGGTCCCAGCATGGGGCTAAATGTGTATAGTAGAAGAAAATGAGGAGGGAGGAGCAGGGTGCCCTGCTGGCCAGGTGGGGGAACCTTTCTGAGCTTAGAGATCAGACAGGGATGTGCATTCCCAGCAAGGCCCCAGCTTGTGGAAAGGCAAAGGCATGGAGGCAGGAGAGAGGGAAAGGGAAGAGGACCAGGGGTGTGGTTTAGCGGGAGTGGAGGGCTGCAAAGGAGAATTGTGTGGAAGTAGTCTGGAGAGGTGAGGCAGAGATGGACTATGGGAAACCTTTAGAGAGGCCCGGATCAGGTCTCTGCCTTGGGGAGATGCTTTGGTAGCTCTCGCTGGGTTTCAGGGGAAAAGGGAGAGGCTGTTAGGAGGTCCTGAAGGCCATTCCAGGATCCTAGCATGGTTTGAGCTGGAAGGGGCCTCAGAAGATAGATTTGCCAGCAATGGGGGGAAACAGAGGCCCAGAGTGGACCAGGTGCATAGTGGGGAGAGATGGCTGCAGGCCAGCCCAAAGCCTAGCCCCTGTCCCAGGAACCATCCTGTCTGTCTTCCTCTGGAAGGGCCAAGGGAGGGCCAAGCCACAGACCCTTCTCACTCCCCCTTCAAAGCCTGTTACCTCCCACTGGATTCATTTGCGGAGCCTGGGTGTCCAATTAAACCTTTCACACCTGGCCAGGCCCTGCTGTCTTTCCTCCTTTCCTCCATTCACTTCCTTATTGTCAAGTAGATGGTGAGTCACACTCCACCCCCCAACCCCGCCCCCTTCCCAGGAACTGATCTGTCTCCAGCCCATTGGATCTGGGTTATGATCTTTGGCTGCTGGCTTGTCCAGTAATAACAATGTCTAGTTTCTGGGATTGTAAAGGAAGGCCCATTTCACTGTGTACATAATGTATCAGGGTTGTGCCAGGCTTTATGATTATCAAGCTCTCCTTTTGTAGGGGCCCCCAAAAGAGCAGGTCCATGCAGTATCTGCTCCTGGAGGACAGGGCCTGGGGAGTTCGAGGCCTTGTTGTCAGGCCTGTCTTTGTATCCCCAAGAATTTTGTCATAGGCAGGAAAACCAGAGAGAAAGCTCACTCTTAGCCATGCCAGGCTCTGTACTTGGTGCTTGAGATTCAGAGACAAACCCAAACAGTCCCTGAGTTCAGGGACCGTAGATTCTGTTGGAGATGACAGCTGACTCCCTCCCACTGCACCCCGGCACTCCTGGGTAGGTGTATTAGGAAACACATAAACGAGGCAGTAGAAAGGATGTGCCAAAGACAATGCCAACAGGATGCAGAGGCAGGAGATGGAGAGTCTTTCTCCTTGAGGACACATTCACATGTTCCCATTTCGCAGCTGAAGAAACTGAGGCTTCCAGTGCAGTCCTCTTTCTTTTACTTGAAATAAGGCTGGGAGATTCTTTTCTCATAGCACCCTTGACCTGTTAAGGGGACCTTGAACAAAACAGCTAGGGGAAGAATGGGTGTCACAATCTGAAAGAGGTGCCAGTGGTTGTGGTGTGGAGCTTTCTCCATGGGAGTCAGGGGGTCTGGGCTCCAATCCCAGCTCTCCCACTCACTAGCCCTCCTCTCTAGGACTGTCCTTATCTGTAAAATGAGCAGCAGGGCTCAGAGGGGCTAAGGCTCCTTCCTGCTCTGAATTGGATCCTGTGCAGGCAGCTTTTGGCTGCCTCTGGGGCGGAGGGGGCTTAGCCTTCCTGGAGGTCTTTGTTTGTTGGCTTTCTTCTGGCCTCTGTCCATGGGGAGGAGGAAGAGGCGCCAGAAGGTTCCTTCCCAATAGGCATCAGACGAGATGGCCACTAAGGCCCCTGACCACTCCCCAGCCTGTGAATTGGCAGGTTTAGGGCACTTAAAAAGGGGGGCTTCCGGACCACATAGATGCTCCAGGGTTGGCAAGATCATGCTTCCAGAGAAGGGAGGAAGGATGGCCAGAGAAGTGGCTGCTTTGGGGGCTAAGCCCTTGTCATCCAAAAGCACAGGCCAGTAGGTGCCACTGGAGAGCATTGAATAATGTGCCTTAGCCAGAGACAGCAACAGTTCCCACTGGGCCTCCTCCTGTTCCTGCTGCTGGCCTGCCCCACCCTGTTTCTTCTGGCCTGGCTGTTCCTGTTGATCTGTTGCTCCCCCCATTGCTGCTGGGCTGCCCCTGTGGCTACTTTACCAACAGCATTCTGTGCTCAGGCCTACTGGCTCCCAGGCCAGCATTGCTGCCTCTTCCGTGAAGCTTGCCTTGATCCCACAATTCCCCCGCCCCCATCCCCTGCTGTCTGTCTCCTTCTCCCATCCTAGCACTCTCTGTCTGGGTCATCGCTCAGGGCTTAAACATGGCAGCAGCCTGCTGTCATCTCTTGCCTCTTCATTCCTGGGCCTGCCCTCTGCTGACCATTGCCTGCTTATTTAGTTTGTTTATTTCTGTTTGCATGCTGTCTTCCCAATTAGAACTGGAGCTCCTTGAGGGCAGCGACTGCCTTTTTGTCTCTTTTTGTATCCCCAGTCCTTGTTGCCTCAGATGATCTCACCGTTGTCTGATCTGGCCTCTTTACATCGCGTGCCCCTAAAAGGGCATCTTTGTAACGTTAGGGATGATGCCCTTCTTTTTTTTTTAAGCAATCGGGGTTAAGTAACTTGCTCAAGGTTACACGGCCAGTTATTTCTGGGTGGGTGCTGAGTATCTGAGCCCAGATTCGATCCCAGGTCATCCCGACACTGGAGCCGGTGCTCTTACTCGCTGTGCTACCTGGCCGCCCCGGATGATGCCCTTATTTGCCATGTGATGTCTTACATCACTGACTCCTACATGATGAGGATTCCCCACTCAGTTTCCACTGATCCACCCTGACTGCCCAGGCAGGTGCTGGATCTGTTTGATTTGAACCCTCCACCATCTCTCACTCCCATCCTCTTCTCTCTGCTTTTACTTTGCTCTCTACCTTTCCCTTCCTTTAGGCACTCATTATCTCACCTGGACTACTGCAGAAATGTAGGCCCTTCTGCTTGGTCTCTGTTTCTAATTTCTCTCACATCTCTAATCTATTACCTACATAGTTGCCAAATGGATAGTTGAAAACATCGATCTGATCATGTCACTCACCTGATCAGAAGTCTTCATTGGCTCCCTGGTGCCTTTAAGAAAAAATACAAGGGCAGCTAGGTGGCACAGTGAATAGAGCACTGGCCCTGGAGTCAGGAGGACCTGAGTTCAAATCTGGCCTTGGACACTTAACACAAAAACTAGCCATGTGACCTTAGGCAAGTCACTTAACCCCAATTGCCCTGCCTTCCCCTCTCCAAAGGAAAAAAAAATCCAAATCCTTAGCCTGGCATTTACTACCCTCTATACATGGCCTCCACTTTTCCAGTCTTAGTGCCTGTTGCTCTCTTTAATGTACCTTCCTCATCTCTAGCCTCCATGCTTTTGGAAGATGGTCTTCCAAGTCTGGAATGAGTTCCTGCCTCATTTCTGCCTTGGACACTCCTTGGCTAGGTGTGGGCTGCTTTCTCCATGAGCCCCCCCTCGGTTCTGAGCTCTCTTTCCTTCTTAAATGCCTCAGTGTTTCATTGGATAGACTTTATGGATTTAACCTGTGTATGTGGTCTCTCCTCCAGGGGAATGTAGGCCTCTCAAGGGAACATGTTTGTTGAATCAGATTAAGAAATCCACAATGACAAAAATGTTGATTTGATTCCACACTGACTGAAGGGTTAGACATGGCATTTTGAGGTCTTGACAATTTACCTGGCATGTTTCTCTGTGCTCTCAGCCATTGCCAATGCTCAGCTCAGAGCAGCCTTGACTTCATTCACCAGGGCCACCTGGGCATCTGTGCCACTGCCTGCTGCAGCCAGGCTAGCAAGAAAGAGACGGGCCAGTGCTGGGGTGTCTTTGTCCTCAGCATTCTGGGTATGTATGTATGCCTTGGCCCAAGCTAGGATTCCAACCCAGGCCTCTGGTGCCCAATGAAGCACTGTCTCCACCAAATAGGCCTCGTCATTGCAGACTGTTACCATGAGTCACCTGCAAGGCCTCAGGCAAACACAGTTCCTTCATTGGCTGCAGCATCTTTTACATGGCAGGGACTGGTGGGAATTTTTGTTTCTGTGGTTTGGTGGGTAGTGTGCTGGCCTTGGCTTTATCAAAAAAGACCTGTGTTGCAGTCCTTCCTACTACTTAACCAACTGTGGGAGTTACTTGACCTCTGTATGTCTCAGGCAGCTTTCATCTGTTCCTCACAGGCCCCATCTTCATATGTCTCTGGATGATGGTGGTGGCCTTGATCCTCTTGCTGGGCTGTGTTACCCTGGGTGAGTCATTAGATCTCTCTCAGTTTTGTTTTCCTCATCTGTACAATGAGGAGAATGGTGTCTGTGCTGACATCCTCACGGGTCCATTGGGAGAATTAAATTGGGTTTGGGCTAAGTGGAGAACAACAGCAACTGAGTCAGGAAACAAAATTTCCTTCCTTTGGCCCATTAATCAGTCCCTGAGCTTTTAATAAGCACCTGCTTTATTTAAGCACTTTGGTGGTGGATGTCCTTGAGCTCTGGAGTCAAGGTATGGCGTGTCTGGTTGGGTGCGGCATGTGTGAAGCCGATGGGGGCTCTGGAGAGAAAAGGCTCCCCTGAAGTCATGGCTATGGCAGAGCAGGCCAGCTTGGGGGCTCCACTGGATGAGGAGAAAAAGCCCAGAGGGCCCTTTAAGATGGGGGGCTTTGCCTTGGGGGAGATTTGAAGAG
>NW_027187258.1:682292-688947 GCF_028583685.1 Petaurus breviceps papuanus | reverse complement strand
CATACATATATATACATGCATCTACACAAACACAAGCACACACACATTCACACAAACACAAATACACACACATCCACATCCACACAGTTAATAGCACAGGGCAGTTCTAACAGGCTCTGGGTTCCAGCCCTGCCTCATCACCTATTACCTGTGTGGCTTTCCCCTGTCTCCTTCTCTATTGTTAGCCCTCAAGGTCCCTTCCAGCTCTGACAATCTGTGTTCTGAACCTTGTGCTCTCTGCTCATGGCTGTCACAGGGGCAGGCAGGGAAACAGGGCTCACTCTGGGCAATTAGGGGCAGAAAATACTGAGCCCAGATGCTCAGAAAGAAGCTTCCTACTTGTGTGACTTTGTACAAGGGACCAAAGCTTCCTGGGCCTCAGTTTCTTCACCTGCAAGATGAGGAGGTGGGTAAATGGCCCCTGAGCTTTGTTTCGGCTCTTGATCTCAGAGCCCCCATTGTATACAGCAGGAATCACCACTGGGACCTAGACTCAGAGTGGGGCTCAAGGAGATGGGAGGACTTGCTGAATTTAACACAGGCAGCCCGGGGTGTCTGAGTCCAGAGCCGGCCGCCTTTGCCTTGTTCCCCGTGGCCTCCCTAACAGGGCTGTTGGAAGGCTCCAGTTAGAGGATGATGTATGTGAAGAGCTTTGTAACCCTTCGAGGGCTCTCTGAACGCCTGCTGTTGCTGTTTTGTGCCTGTCACGTATTTTGCTCTCTTGGCAGAATGTGGCGATGCCTAGTTAGCGCTGAGGCCACACAGGAGCCCTCCTGGAGATGCACGTGGCCAAACTGAGGCTTGTGAAGCGGGTCCAAGAACCCTAAAGAGGGGAAACATGTAAAGCAATGGCTGCAGAGCTGGGGTGGGCATGGCAGAGTGCCCTGGATGCCACCAGAACAGCCCCAAGTCAAAGTGGAAGGAGCTGGAGAAGAGACTTGGGGAAGGGGATTCACCTGAGGGAGCCAGGGCAGAGGGGCCAATCTAGGCTAGATGGTGGGAGAGATTCCTGATGATGACAGTTGTCATGATTGAAGAATGGAATGGCTCTCTTCGGGAAATAGTAAACTCCCCCTTGCTAGAGGACTCTGAGTCATAATCAGATGGTGACTTATTGGGAAGGATTTGGAGGGGATCTGATTCTTGCTGAGGTACAGATAATACTAGCTGGCTGTTGAAAGTGCTTCCAACTCAGAGTTTCTGGGGTTCTGGTCAATTTTGTGAAAAGATCATTTTCCCCCTCTCCCTTTGCCCATTCTTTTCAGTGCTTCCACTTTTCAAAGATACTCAGATGGAGATCAAAGACATAGGGAAGACAAAGTGGAGGGAAATGGTCTGTTATCAGGGAGGTAAAAACCCACCTTTGGAGAGAATTATGAGATTGTGGTACAGCCTTGTGGGAGAAGCAGTGGAAATCCCTAGCATCTGAATCATTCTGTTCCAAGAGAGGACATGATTACATAATTGAAGGAGAGGCCCTGCTCTGTCTCAGAGGAACAGACTGGATGTGACTTCATCAGCTTTTCCTTTTTTAATGTTGTTGGATTGTCTCAGGGAAAATCCTTGATGATCATTTTTGTCAGGTGACTAAAGCTTGAGTTGAACACAAGAATGTGATGCTAGGTGTATAGATGGCACCAGATTGGGTGGGGTGACCAGACGATTTGGCTTAAGTAAGAACTTGAAGAGGTGGATGCCCGGGAAGGGAGCCCATCAGAAGCACACAATGACTGGCCTTGCCAAAGCACAACAAAATATGAGCCAACAAAGTGGGCTTGCTGATAAGGCAAGGAGGGAGAGTTAGGGATAGAGCAGAATTCAGAACAGTGCACATTTGTCAGACTAGAGCACTGTATTGGAGACTTCACAACTCGGCGCCATCACTTTGTGCCTTTATCTCTCACAGATAAACTTTGGTTAAGGTCTCGCCAAACTGGCCCTGCAATTTTGCCATACTGCCAGCAGGAGGCAGTAATGTGCCGCAGCCATGTAGCCTGTACCATAAGACTTAAGATGTAGGAGGCTTAACTGATAAAAGAGATCCTGCTTCTAGGGTACAGTTTGGTGCCTTTCACCCTGACTGGCAGCCTGCAAGCTGCAGCTCTTCCCCAGTGCCCTCACAGCCCCTCGGCCTAGGCCACTAGCATGCTCCTCACTGAAGCCTTTCCTGCAATCTTCTTACTCCCTTTGGTCTGTATTGGGGAGAGGAAGGAGAGAGCACCTACCAAGACAAAGAACTGCACCCTGCCCCCCACCCCGCATCGCATCGCAGCTCTAAGGCTCCTTCCCCTTTACCCTGTTCAGGGCCCTTCCCATAAGCTTTGGCTGTACATAGCTCTCTCAGTGTGTGGGCTCCTGGGGCAGGGTGGGGGGGCTTCTGTAAGGAGCTCCTCAGAGAGAATTCTTCCCCTGTTGGCTCCTTATCTAAGGGATTTACACCCTTACATGTAATAGAACATTTTGAACAGAAATTTCACAAGGATTCTGAACAGGCTGAAAACATTTTTTCTACGTAATGACTAAAGAGGGATGTGAAGACCTTGGTCCAGGGGAGTGCCACCACAGTGATTAATGCATAGGAAAATGGGACTTGGGAAGGCATTTTAAGATAATGGAGCTTATTCAACTCAGACAAGTGTTCTCGGAGCTTTAAAAATAGCTATTGGCCAGGGGCTGGGGAGGGAGGGGTGCTGGCCTGATCCTTCTTATGTCAGCTCTGCTGTGACCTCCAATATGAAGAACAAATCAGGTCTCTGTGTTGCTGGCTGAGTCTGGGGTATTTGTTTACAAGACAAGAAGGGCAAGTTAATAACTCTGTTAAGGTATTTGAAAATGTCCCCCGTACACATACCATTTGGGGGGCAGCAACAGTTTTCTGGAACTTGATGGGTTAATAAGAAAGGCAGGCTTAGGCCTAGCAGTACCCACCCTCCTGCTGTTCCTTCCAGTGTCTTCTGGCCCCCTCCCTCTCCCTTGCTGAATCCCACCACCTCCTGGTCCCCCTCTCCCTACTCTCCCCATACTCACCCTGCTGGGCCTCACCACTTCCTGGTTCCACTGTCCCTACTGAGCCCCACTGCCTCCTAGGCCCCCTCTCCCTGCTGTGTCCCACTGCCTCCTGGGATCCCCCTCTCCAGCTGTCAGCCCCTTTCCCTATCCAGGTCAAGCCCACTTCCTTTCTGTTGGGCAGTTTTCTTTATTTTTTTCTTGAAATTATATTTACACAGATTGACCATTCTAGAAAAAAATGGGATTTTGATAGACATGAAAAATGGCAACCAGCTGTTCATAACAATAATAAAAATAATTCATACAAATAAACTTGGAAAGGGGGCTACAGGACTTGGAGCCAGGGACCTTATTATCTCTGTGACCTTGGGCCTATACCTTCCCCTTTCAGGGCCTCAGTTTCCTTCTCTGTCAGATGAGGGGGCTGGACATGATGGTCTATTTACCCAGGCTAGGAGCTCACCGCACCCCCCAGCTTCTGAAGATGGGTGGTAGCACCTTGTAAAGAAGGCTGGGGAGTCTTTTTCAAGCACTTGGCTCTTGAGTTAATCACTGGCACTGAAAGAGGCAGCAGAAATGAGTTTGCATTTGGCCAGGGCTCTCCTTGTGGAGGGGCCTGCTTAACTGCACCGAGGTCCCCACTGTGCTTAGGGCCCAAATGGGAAGCCAGTCTCACCGGCTGTCACTCAGTCACAGCTCACCTGCTCACTTGGTACAAGCCCCTCATCTCTGAGTGAAGAAACTGAGTCCCAGAGAGGGCGGGACTTTGCTAAGCTCATGCATCTCATGAGGGGCAGAGTTGGGACTTGAGAACCCAGAGCCTCTGACCCCAACCCACAGCTCTCTCCACTATCCTACCCTGCCACCCGTTACCGCCGCAGACCCAGGATGGCCTGACTGGTGCCTAGGCCCCACCCCGTTTTGCTGCTGCTTGGCCAGACTTGCAGCCCAGAGTTGGGGGTGTAGAGGCTGTTGCCCATAGGCCAAGGCCTCCCAACCTCCTTCCTGTCCACTTGGGTTAGAAAGTCAGGGCCCCACTTTTGGGGGACTCCTGTATCATTGAAATGGAGTGCTTGTGGTTTTCATTATAGGAGCTCCAAGCTCCCTGAGGAGCCTGGAGACTGTTCAAGGAGACTAAGAAATGCAATCCCAGGGCGGCTAGGTGGCATAGTGAATAGAGCACCAGCCCTGGAGTCAGGAGGACCTGAGTTCAAATGCAACCTCAGACACTTAACACTTACTAGTCATGTGACCTTGGGCAAGTCACTTAACCCCAAGTGCCCTGCCCTTTCCCCTCCAAAAAAGCAAAAAAAAATGCAATCAAGCCAGAGCCTCAGTCACCATCCACAGGCAAGGGAGACCACCTCAGCCCTGACCAGGTGCAGCTCAGTTTTGACTGTAGATCTGGGACAGTGCCTGTGTTCAGAGTCTGGAAGGAACATAACACTGAGTTATTAACATCTGTGACATGTGAGGGACTGTCCCTGCCCTCAAGGAGCTTATATCCTACAGGGGACAGTGATGTATGAACAAAGTCAAGGCCAAATGAACACAGAGCAATGTTGTGGGGGTTCAGGGGTAGAGTCAGAGATTAGGCCTCATTGAGAAGGAGGCTCCTGCCTTGGGCAGAGGAGAGGATGCTGGGATGGAGGCCATGGCTGGGCCTCAGCCTTGGCCAGCAGTTTCTAACATCTGCTCCTTTGGCTTACAAATTGGGCCTGCCGGGCAGGGGGAGGGGGGAGGCACTGGAACCTTAAAAACCTTTTGTCCAACACAGGAAGAAAGTGAGGCCCAGTGTCACACACGTGATGAATGGCAGAGTGAGATTTGAACCTAGCCCATCAGTCCTCTGAATCGGGCTCTTTTTTCAGTGCACTCAGCAGATTCTGGTCTCCCTCACCTTTCTTCATGTTTAAGGGCTCTCCAGCAGATTTTCCCAGGATTCCCTCTGATAAAGTCAGAAGTGATCATGGATGGGGACGGGGTAGTGCTCTGTGTGCATGTATGTGGATGTGGATGGGGGTTGTGGACTCATGATTCCAAAGTCAGGACTGTGGCTTGCCTCTCCTATGGCTCTTGGGTGGGTGGAACTCTGAGTGCAAGCCTTCTCCCTGCCTGCCCTAAGAAGGGCAGAGGTTGGATGGTTCAGTGGGCACCTAGATAGTAGGAATGTTTTGATTGGAATCGCGCTGCAGTAATTGATACTCAAAGTGGCTTTAATGGAAGGCCCCAGGTTTAAATCCTGGCTCTGGCACTTCCTACCTGAACAAGGCTCTTTCCTTCTGGGTCTCAGAGGAGGGAGTTGGACCAGCTAACCCTTGAAGTTCCTTCCAGCCAGAGATCTCAAAATCTCTTCAATGACCAAGCCTCCTTTCTTGCTTTCTCGGCTGGCCTTCTCCCTGTTTATAGCCGTCCATCCGATGCTACTCTCCACTCTCATGATGACTTTCCTTTTGCTGTTGGCCTCTGAGGGACTTTGTCATCTCTCAGAAAAGCTGAGCCCAAAGGGTAGTCGCCTGTTGTTGCCACGAAGTCTGACCTCCAAGGCATGCAGGGCTCAAGATGGCAGAGATTTACGGCAAGCAAATGCTTTAGAGACGAGCATTTTATAAATGTGAGTTGAATTGAATTCTATGATCCAATGAGCTGGTGACATGCATTTTCTACACCTTTGATGAATCCATGAGCTCACTAGTATGGCCCATGGCCTTTGTCATGTTTTCATCTTGTGATATTCCTGTCTACATCTTTCCTGAACTCCATCATGATAAATTGGCCCAGTGTGCCAGAGACTTCTCCTGGCCCTTGTTGAGTGGGTCCTAATGGAGAGTTCTAAGCATCCTCTTTCACTCCCACTAGGTGACCAGTAGCAACCCCTAAAGGGCAGTGCCTGCTACTATTAGGGGCTTAATAAGTGCTTGCTGGTTGACAGATTGGGAGCAGCCCGCCTGCTTTTTTGCTCAGCTATGCCCTCCTTGCACAGGGGGCATTGGTGGCAGTGAGCTGGAGACCGCTCACGCCTGCTGTGCGTGTTGCCCTTTGGGTCCCTGGCAATTTTGATTCTTCTGAGATCATGGCGCTTCTTGATTTATGACTGTATGGTGGCAGCGGGAAAATACGTGGGTTCCAAAGATGGGTTTTGGCAGCGAGGAGCATCTTACAGTTGGTGTCTCAGAGGACCGTTGGTCCCCTTGATGTGTTCTCTTTCTCTGGCCGACCATCGGCTCTTGGAGGGCAATGTATCCCTAGAGCTTATTGAGTATTCCAGTGCTCCTTCCCACATCTCTTCTTCTCATTGTCCATCTCTGGTACCAAACTGAATGCTGATGGATGAGCTCAGTGGCTTGTCCACTCAACCGTGTATCAGAACTCCATTCACGTGATCAACAAAATGGAGGACTAGATGTTTTCTTTGTTCCTCACAAGCCTCAAACTTCTCCCAAATAGAGAAAGCATCTAGAATCATCTCTATGATCTAGGACACACGGAACCCAAAAGAAGGTAAAAACCAAATGAAAAACCCCATGAATTCACCTGCTTTCTGCTCATGCAGCAGCCCTGCCCCCACTCCCTGTTGTGCTACCACCAACAGCAAGACTGCACAAGACGCCCCAAGGTCCAACCCAACCTCGCACAAGATGCCCAA
>NW_027187258.1:672513-682282 GCF_028583685.1 Petaurus breviceps papuanus | reverse complement strand
GCACAAGACGCCCCAAGGTCCAACCCAACCTCGCACAAGATGCCCAAGGACCAACCCAACCTCCCAGCAAGAGCCGGCCTCACACTCTGACCCCCTTCTCGTTCCAGTGCCAATGGAAAGTCGGGAGCAGAGAGCAGAGGGTAGGATGGGTGTAGGCTTGAAATAGAGCTCAAGCCTCTTCTCTCAGAGTCTATGAGACCCAAACTCCAAATAGAAGAAATCCTTTCCTGCTTCAATGGCACCAGAATCGTAGCTCTCTGAATTGCTGAGCCAGAGAACCAAGGGTGTGTATAGGGTCTGGACAACCTCTGCCATTGCCGAGGAGAGAGTCAAAAAACAAGTAATGAGGAGGGACAAGGGGGGAAAACAGAAATGACTAGAGTGCAAGAAGTAGACACATCAAAGACCTTAAACAGAAGCAGATAAATTGACAGGTGAAACAATGAGCAAGAGAAGGCAGTCTGGCCTCCATAGCTAGTAAACAGTTTCAGGCATCTCTGAACAGACTGAAAATGAAGGCAAATGATCCAATGCCAGATGAGCCAGAGGATCAATCCCATGGCAGGATGCTGGATGCTGTGATGGCAAGGCAAGTCTTAGCAAAGAAACAGAGAGAGCAGTAGATTGGGGATGCTGATGCACAGAAACAAATGACAATCAAGAAGAAGAAAGGCAAAACCCCAAGAACATTAAAAGAAAATATGCTTCCTGTGCAAGCAAAATCTAGTGAATTATAACTTTAAATGGTATGGATTTGGATATATGCGACCAGTTCAGGGAGCTCATTATTTCTACTAAATCAGGACCTGGTTATATTATTATACAAGGAGAATACAGAGAGACGAATGGGTAACTAAATACAAAATAGAGACAAGGTAATTCCAAGAGAGAGAGGCCACTAAGAACTGGAGGTGGGGACCAAGAAAGGTCTCATGTTGGAGGTTGCACCTGAGCTGGCCTTGGAGGGAAGTTACAGATTCTCTGAGGTCAAGGTCAAGAGGGAGTACATTCTAGGAATGGAGCTCAGCCTGTACAAAGAGAAGGAGGCAGGAGATGAAAGAGGCATATTTCATCCATTTTGTTTTTCCAGTGTAGAGTATGCAAGGGAGCATAGATATAGAACTGGAAGGGACCTTCGAGGTAATCTACTCCAATTCCTTCATTTCGTAGATGAGGAAACTGAGGTGTCATATAATAGCAGAACTGAGATTTGAACCTAGGTCTTCTGACTCTGAATTACTTGCTCTTTCCACTGTATCATGTTCAGCAGATCTCTTCTGAGTGATTTTGGATTTCAGGGAGAAGGCTTTGTATCAAGAAGAAATATCTTTATTAGAGGAGGTCAGCTGAGGTAACATTAAATCCACATCAAGGCAGATGACCCATTTAGAGAAAGCTTGTTTGAAAAAGAAGAGGGGCGGAGCCAAGATGGTAGCAAAGAAGCAGGAAAACTCAGTTCGCTCCCTCCATAACCACCTCAAATACCTATAAAATATGATTCTAAACAAACTTTAGGGCTACAGAACCCACAAAGTGACAGTGAGAAACAAATCTCCCACTGAAGTCAGCCTGGCAGGCAGATAGGAAGGGTCCATTGCAGCACACTGGGAGCACAGCCCAGCCTCACATGAGTGTTCGGTTTTAGCCTCAGGGTGGCCACAACCAGCAGTGGCTGGAGGGAGTTTGGGAGAGTGGATCACCAGCAGCTGTAGCAGTTTCCAAAATTATCAACCCATAAAAACCAAAGACAAAATGAGAGGTCAGTGTAGACTTTGGAAACAGGGGGTCCTGGAATGTGGTCTGGCTTCTATCCCCAGAGGGAGAAAGGGCTGAGGCATGGCAGCTGCCACCCCATGGCTGCTTCAGAGCTCCTGACCTGCAGATTGTAGGGGTAACCAAGCGACTATTCTGAGGGGTAATCACTCTTGCTGTAACCTGCTTGAATCTGGATTGCTGTCTTGGGTGGAGGTCCTGGGATGTGTGACCAGGTGTCAGAGCAGGTGGAGGCTTCAGAGAGGGCACCCAACTAATACCTCCAGCAGCTGAGAAAACCCCAGTGATTTGGGACAAAGCTCTCCCCTCTGGAAGCAGAGATCCACTGTGGCAAAAAGCTCAAAAGTCAAGTAATTGAGTGGCAACATGAGCAAGCAAAGGAAGCAAAGAAAGCACAGCAATCCGACTTTAGATTTCTTTTTTTGGGGACAAAAAGGATCAAAGCATGGAATGGCAGGAAGACAGTGAAGTCAAAACTCCTGCACCAAAAGCTTCCAAGAAAAATATGAGCTGGTTACAGGCCATAGAGGACATTAAGAAGCAGATAAGAAAAGTGGAGGAAAAATTGGGAAGAGAAATGAGAACGATGCAAGAAAATTATGAAATGAGAGTCAACAGCCTGACTGAGGAAAATACCACCTTAAAAAAATAGACTAATTCAAATGGCAAAAGAGGCTCAAAAAGGCAACAAGGAGAAGAATGCCTTAAAAAGTCAAATTGGCCAGATGGAAAAAGAACCTCAACAGCTCACTGAGGAGAATCATTGCTTCAGAATTAGATTGGAGCAAATGGAAGCTAACGACTTTATGAAAAATCAACATGCTGTTAAACAGATCCAAACAAATGAAAGAATAGAAGGCAGGGTGAAAAAGAAGTGAGATCCAGAGATTTAGGTGTTGTTCTTTGCCCATACATTCTTGACATCAAACCTTGATCTACCTCTCTGTAGCTTGTACACATTGCCCCAGCTCTGCCCTTTGGGTTCAAGCACATCAAGGCTAGTCCCTTAAGTTCTTGAACACAGTCATCATGGCTTCCTTGAGTCTTCTCTTCTCCAGGCTAAACATCTCCACTTCCTTCCCTCAGTCCACTTGACATTGTGGGTACTCTCCTCTGGATACTCTCTAGGGAGTACAATGGAAGGGGGACTGGATTTGGAGTCAGAGGACCTGAGTTCAAATCCTGGTTCTACTATTTACTACCTGCGTGACCTGGACAAGTTCCTTCCCCTTAATGGACCTCAGTCTTTGCATCTGTAAAATGGGAACACTGGACCAGCATCCCTTTAAGGGCCCTTCCATCTTTAATCTGTGGTCCTATGACTCTAAAGTGTTCTCTGGCTATTTGATGTCTTTCACTGTCCTTCCTAAACTGTAGCAACTAGAATTGAACATAGGATTTCCAACAAAGCCAGTCATCTGCCTCCCTGGTCCTTGACACCGTGCATCTCAGTGGAATCTAAGATGACAGTAGCCATTGGGGCAGCATTAACACATTGCTGACTCATCCACCCAAACCCTCAGGTATTTTTCATGTGAACTGGTGCTCCCCATCTTGTACTCAGTACATGTATTTCTTCAGGTGACCAGAAGACTTTACTGCCATCCTGCGCCATTTTATCTCATTAAACGCAACTCGATGTTAGAGGTTTGACTTCCACCTCCATCACAACAGGACCCTTGTCATCTGCAAATTTAATAAGTGTTCAATTTATTCTGTTATTGATTCAAATGTTCAATGCCTCAAAAGCCAAAGTGGCCGTGATGGAAGGTCAGAGCTCTGTGACCTTGGACAAGTTCATTTACTTCTCATCTGTTCAGAATTAGCGTGGGGGGAGAGACACTGCCTGTAGAAGGGAGCTTGTATAACTGTTCTGAGGGTCACAGGGGATCGGGGGGGTGGAGTCCTTGGGGGATAAGTAGTCTAGAGATGGAAACTCTCAGTTGTGTTCCTTAAAGTTCCATCAGAATATGAGAGATAGGATAAAAAATGCAATTGTTTTCATTGCTCTGCAGTCCGGGTGAGGAATTCTCCAACCAGGATATTGTGTTTCCTGTTTCCTTTCTGGTCCTTTGCTACTGTGCTTCCTGCGGGTTTGTATGGTGTGTGTCTGTTTTGGAAAGGGTGGTGAGGAGTCTGGAAAAGATCCTTCAAGTAAACCACTGCCATCCCAGGTGAAGTACCTTCTGGGTGTCAGGTCCTGGATGAGGCAATGGGGATGGAAAGACAAAAAGGAAATAGCCCTTGCTCTCAGAAAACTTACAGTCTACTATATATACACAGAAGCACAAAACAGACTATATCCCAAACGATTGGGGGCCTTAACAAGGTTAGGAACAGCTGTATGAAAGAGGCAGTTCTTGATCTGGCCCCAGAGGGGAGCAGTGGCTTGAGGGGAGCAGGTTTGAGTGTAGGCTTCCTTGGGTACATGAGACTATGGTTGGGGAAGTGATTATGAGAGGTCTGGAAGTATGACCCCAAGTTGGTTTTTCTCTGATGGAAAGGGGCTCAAAAGTCCTTTCTAACAGTCCACCAAACTGCTTTGGGAAGAGATTAAAGCAACAGTGATGGCAGTGGGCCCTGAGCACAGGAATGATGGCCCAGGGTGGTCCGAGAGGGGTGTTTGGTGTCTCGGTTCAACTCAGTCTCTAAGTTGTTTTTTTTTTTTTTAAAGCAATCGGGGTTAAGTAACTTGCTCAAGGTTACACGGCCAGTTATTTCTGGGTGTGGTGCTGAGTATCGGAGCCCAGATTTGATTCCCAGGTCATCCCGACACTGGAGCCGGTGCTCTTACTCGCTGAGCCACCTGGCTGCCCCTCTAAGTTGGTTTTAAGCAAGGCTGAAGAAAGGAAAAATGTGAGCATTGAAAGGGCCTTCGGAGAATGGGAATTTCCACCACATCTTCAAGCCTCTGTTTCAGAGACAGGGAGCTCCCTGGTTTTTGAGGCAGACCTTGCCATCTTTGGACAGCTCCCCTGTGATTTCCTTTCTGGTTTTCTCCTCTTTAAAATACAGCTGTTGGACTTTATGACTTTGAAATCTGTGATCTTGTAATTGTTAGGTAGAGGGGGTTAGGCTTCTGGGTATTTGCCTGAGAGAAAGTGGCTGGATTCCATGATGCTTCCAAGTTGGGCTGCCATGGCCTAGGCAAAGACTAGTTTCTCCTGTTTCTTCTTCAGTTTCTCCTGGCCTGGGCCTGGCTGTACTTCCATCTCCAAGAGGTAAAGTCCCATAATTCTTCTTTTCTATTCCTTACTTGATTCCCATGAAGTGTGCTATGTTTAATAAGACAGGCATTATGCAGTCCTGAAAAAAAAAAAACATTTGTTTTTAATCTAGCCCTTTGCTCCAAATGGGTTTAGATTACCCTGTTGTGTGTTCTCAATAGAAGTATCAGGACAGAAACTGATGCTTGATTACAGAGGGCTTATTTCACCTATGGAACACAATCACTGCTAAGTAAAATTCATTTATTTACTATGCATCATAAAACTTTAATGTGTATGATGTGTGCGGGGTCTCGTAGCAGCCTTTTTTCAAAGGGAGATATATTCATTCTGGGCCTGTTGGTTTATGGTGCTTTGGAATAATATATCGTAAATACCAATCAAATCCACCATCTCCAGTGCGCATATGTGGGCACTGATTGGCTGCGGATCGGCCTTCGATGCGTTGCCGGGATCCTCATGCTTGTCATTTCCCCAGGCTTCCAGGCTGTTATTCGTTCTCTAAACCCAAATGCATCATTATGGACACTAATGGCGGGTCCTGCGCCTTCTTTTCCTCCTTTCCATTACAGCCCAATTTTCCTTTGGGGAGATAAAGTGATTTTGACTCATTATTCATAGTTATCATAATTAAACATTAAGTTCTAGGTATAACTATGCTCATTATTTACCTATTATTGTAAATCAGAGCTTTTCTTCCATCAAAACAGTGGAAAACAATGTTGGATCATCCCGCATGGAGGAGAGTGCCTCCTCCCCCATCTGAAAGCAGGCTGGCCTCCGTTACTTAAAAGCTGATTATACAAGTGCCTCCCTGCTGCGTGTAGCAAAGCCACGCCCCGCCTACCGCCTGATTGTGCTCTCTGGATGTTCTTACCTTGAGCTGTGGGGCCCAGGACATGCGAGCTGCCTGAAGGGGGAGGACAGAGGCGGAGGATAACGCGCCTGTGGCTCCCTCCTCCTGGATGAGGCAGAGCGGTGAAATCCATTGTTAAGGGAGGTCAGTGACAGAGTGGCCCTCCCTTGCACCTGCCTGTCTGAGAGAGCCAGGCTGCTGGAAGGACAGTGAGGCAGGGCTTTCTGCTACATCCTTAAGGCCATTTGCCCAGGATGAGATGCCCGGAAGCTGTCTTTGGGTCCTCTAGGCTGCCAGAGTAGAGACCTGAACCAAAAGGAGTTAATGGGGGACACTTTGCCAAAGCTTGGGGTCTGGAAATTTCTCAAGGGGAGAGCAGTGATAGCTCCTATGGTACCATAGAGATTTCAAAGTACTATTAGTCCATTTTACAGATGAGAATGTGGAGACTCAGAGAGATGAATGATTGGCCCAGGGTCTCCTGACTAGCAGTCAAAGTGAGCACTTCTTCGTCCCCCTTGTCTCTTGGAGCGTCTCATGGCTCTCCTGGCTTCTGGAGAAGCTCCCTGAAGATACCCTGGTCCATTCACATGAAGCAGTGGGCTCTCTCCTCTCAGGGCACTTCCCACCTCTCCCCTCCCCAGCCTTTCTCTCATGTATCTGCAGTCTTTGCTTCTTGGCCAGGCCTTTCCTGACAGCCCGCAGATGTGCTCAGGTCGCACCTGCCTTAGACCTCAGCCTTGGCCCTCTCCCTGGAGCCATCATCCAGGCTCTCTCTCTTCTTTACCGCCAAATTCCTGGAGAGAACAACCTGGGCGTGTTTCCTGTTACCTTTAGAGTCAAATACAGCCTGGTTCCAAACTTCAATCCTGCCCAACTCACCTTCTTGTTATACTTCCCACACAATTCTCCATCTCCCATCTCTTCACCTTTGCATTGGTTGTGCCTCATGCCTGCAGTGCCCTCCCTTCTTCCCTCGACTTTCCTTCGAAGCTCAGCTCGGGCATCCCTTTCTACATGATGTCTTTCATGCACAATGCCTGGCACCTAGGAAGCACTCAGTAAATGCTTGTTGACTCACGTTCAGCTGCCAGTATCCTTTCATTTCTGTATTTAATTTATATATACAATGTTTGTATGTTGTCCCCTCTCATACCCCTTTCTCTCCTCTGACCCTGCTCCCACCCTGGTGCAGGACCTTATCTCCTTGCTCCTGAGCTATTGCACTAGCTGCTGGGGGTTGAGGGTGGCCGGGAGGGGGTAGGTGCTGCCTGCCTCAAGTCTCTTCCACACTCCAATCCAGTCTCCATTCAACCATCAAAGTGATTTTCCTAAAACATAAATCTGATGTGACCATGTCACTGCCCTACTCAATAAACTCCTATGGCTCTCTATGGTCTCCAGGATCAAATACAAAATCCTCTGTTTGGTGTTCAGAACCCCTCATAACCTACCCCTCCTTTTAAATCTTTTCATGACTTCCACTCCACCCTAGGCATAATCTGTGACCCAGTGACCCTTGAGTCTTGCTTCCTGGCCACATTTCCTTGAGCTAGCTTCTCCCACTCTCACTCCCTCCTTATCCCCGACTCCCAGCTTTCCTGGCTTCCTTCAAATCCTAGCTACAGGCCCACTTTAATTCTCCCAGTCTAGTACTCAGTCAGTCAGTCAGTAAGCATTTACTAATGTGCCTACTGTGTTTCAGACACTGAGCTAAGTAAGCACTGGAGATACAAAAAGAGGCAAAAGACAGTGCCTGTCCTCAAGGAGCTCACAATCTAATGGAGGCAAAAAATTAGAAACATCTCTAGAAAGGAGAAATAGGAAATGATTAACGGAGGGAAAGGCAGATGAGGAAACGGAGGCAAACAGAGAGACTACGTGACCTGCCCAGGGCCACACAGTGTTGGAGGCCAGATTCATGCTCCAAACTTCCTGATCCATTAAACCCCTGCCAAGTCCTGCCCACTCTGCACCACTGCTCAGACTCCCCTCCGCTCTCCCCAGACTATGGCCTCCAGTCTCCCGGTTTATCCTCTGCACAGTGCCTGCCCACCTGCCTTCCCAGCCTCCTCATCCTGTGCCCCAGCCATCTTCCTACTTCTGCTCAGGCTGGACTCCCCTCCCCAGTCTGTTTCTTGAAAGGCCCAAGTCAGAGGCTGCTTCTTCCCCCAGCCCAGCCCAGCTCCCCCTCCTGCAGAATTCCTCAGAACCCTAGGCCTGGGCCTCTCCTTAGCTCTTTTCTCGCCTACCAACCTCTGCTCTATCAGCTAGAGTATCCCAGTGCACAACACTCAGGCCTTGTGAACAGGAAACCCCGAATCAGTGTTTGTTGAATGAACCAATGAATGTCAAAGCTGGACCATCGGACAAGGCATTTTCCTCCACCTCATGTGTGGCGGCAGCTCTCCAGGCCTCGATGAGAGGCCCGGGGGTTGTTCCTTGGCACTGTTCCCCTCTCCTATCCTCTTGATTGCTAGAATCTGCACAAGTGCAGGGCTTAAGCATCACCCATCTGGACAGTTCTTTCAAGGCATCCTTTCTAGCCCTGCCCCGTTTATTCTTTACGAGGTTCCTGACATGACTTCCCTGTTCCAGTGGAGCCAGAACATAGACTGTGTAAATGGGATCAAGGGTGTGGGAAGATTGGAAGGGTAGTAAGGGGCCAGGTGATGAAGAGCTTCAGATGCCAAACTGGGGGGTTCAGTTTGACCGTGGAAATGCCATTGAAATTTCTTAAGTGGGGTGGGGGGATGTAGGAAGATCACTGTGGTAACTGAGTGCAGGATGGACTCGAGGGAGGACAGGCCCCTCCCAACAGGTACTACAGTAGTCCAGGCATGAGGGGATAAGGGCCTGCATCAGGGGACTGACTGAAGTGAGTGAAAATGAGGAACCTGGGAGCCTGAAAGACTGGGGAGATGATAGCGCTCTCCATAGTCACAGGAAGGTTGGGAAGAGGGGAATGTGGGACCAAAGGAAGATAACTCATTCTCTTTTGGACATATTGAATTCAAGATGCTTCTGAGAAATCTAGCTTGAGATGTTCAAAAGGCTTGAGGATAGGTGACTAGCTCAGGCAGAGATTAGGACTACCTCAATGGGTCTGGGAATTATCAACACAGTAATGATCATGGAACCCATGGGAGCTAATGAGATCCCCGAAGGAGATCATACAAGGAGAATAGAGCTCCAGACAGACTTTGGGGGCACCCATGGCTAGCAGGTGTGATCTGGAGGGGTGTCTAGCAAACAGACAGAGAAGGCACAGTCAGAGGGGTAGCAGGAGAACCAGGAAAACCAAGGGAAGAGAGAGGCTGCAGAGAGGTCTTTGTTCCTTCCCAGAGACCTAGAAGCTTCCATTGGGTCCTTGAAGATCACCCAGTTCCTGATTTTCCCAGTGTCAGTGTTGTATGTGTCTTCACCCCACCCCTCAGAGCCCCCTGCACTAGGGGATCCCAGCACCTCCCAAGGCAGCCCATGACATGTTCTAGCCTTCTGTTCTACAGCTCTCATCTGCCTCTTGGAATCCCCCCTTCCGTTGTAGATTCAGACTGATTCTTCTGCCATAAGAAGGCTTTGGGGGTACTAGAAGACCCTTATCCTGTTCCCTCTAAGCCTTGTCCTCTCTAGCAGCCTTGAGGCTATGGGTCAGGGGTCCTTAGCTGACCAGTGGGGAAGGAACTCAAGGGTTCCAGGCCTGGCAGTAGGGAGGCATGCAAGCCAGGGTCCCCAAAATTATCTTTCAGGGATACAATTCCAGGGTGCCAGGTAGGGGTCCTAAGCCCATTAGTAGGAGGAAGGAACTTAACACTAATAAGGATGAGATACTTCAATTATCCAGACATCTGCTGGAGCTCACGCTCTCTCTCTCTCTCTCTCTCTCTCTCTCTCTCTCTCTCTCTCTCTCTCT
>NW_027187258.1:667581-672113 GCF_028583685.1 Petaurus breviceps papuanus | reverse complement strand
CTCTCTCTCTCTCTCTCTCTCTCCTCTCTCTCTGTCTCTCTCTCTCTCTGTCTCTCTCTCCCTCTCTCTCTGTCTCTGTGTCTCTCTCTCTCTCCTCTCTCTCTGTCGTCTCTCTCTGTGACTCTTTCTCTGACTCTTTCTCTGTGTTTCTCTCTCTGTCTGTCTGTCTCTCTCTCTGTCTCTCTCTCCCTCTCTCTCCGTCTCTCTCTGTCTCTCTGTCTCTCTCTCTGTCTCTCTCTCTCTCCCTCTCTCTCTGTCTCTCTCTCCCTCTCTCTCCATCTCTCTCCATGTCTCTCTGTCTCTCTGTCTCTGTCTCTGTCTCTCTCTCTGTGTCTCTCTGTCTGTCTGTCTGTCTGTCTCTCTCTCTCTGTCTCTCTCTCTCTGCCAAAAGCAGAGCAGCTAAAAGCTTCTTCTCTTTGCTTAATGATAATTTCATCCTTCAAAAATTGGAAGAACTAACAAGGGAATGCTGGATAGGAGGAGTCTCCTGGGTCACCACCCTGTGCACTGTAGCAGAGTTTCTCCTTTAGGGGTTGGGTTGAAGTTTACAGTGGGTATGTACACAGACACACACACACACACACGCACATCCTGTCATCCTGTTCAATGGTATTTTGTTCCCCATTTCTTTCACATCTATACATGACTTATCTTCCTCCTAGACTGTAAGTTCCTTGAGTGCAGGCTTGGTGTCTTGTACAGCACTTGGTGGTAGGCATACATAGTATTATAGGTTGAGAGCTAAGAGGGCCCTTAGAGGTCATTGACTCCAACCTTACTTTATAGAGGAGGAAACTGAGGCCCAGGGACTGGCCAAGGTGACCCAGCTGATAAGTGCTGGAACTGGGATTCAGACCCAGGTCCTTTGCCTCCAAGCTCTGGGCCCTCCCCACCAATGTCCCTAAGTTCTTCTCAACTGCATTCTGGTGCATTTTTTTTTACACACATGACCCCTAACCCCCAACATTTTGCCAACATTTAAAAATTCAATTTAAATGAAATTTCATTTTCCCAAAATAATCACCCCACTGATTTCCCCTTGATCCTGAAGGGAAAAGACGGGATGTGATTGTGACTCAAGTTGAGACCAGCAATGAGGAAGGAGGCGGGGGCAGAGGAAAGACCTTGTCCTCCCTCGAAGGCGGCTGTTTCATCTTCCATTGACAGATTGTCTGTTAGAAATTGGGATTGGGATTTTAGGGCCGATTACAAGGCCCTTGAAAAGAAAAAGAAAATAGCTTGATGAACCACCAGACCTTTGTGGGTATAAATAGATATGAGTTGGTACTTCCCCAGGGGCCCTTGTAGAACATTTTGTAATCAATTAGAGGCCTCAGTACGTGGAGCTATCTGAAAATGGAGGAGGGAGGGAGGGAGGGAAGGAGGGGGAGGTAGCCAGCCGCATGCCAAGCAGACACGGGCCAAAGAGAAGGCATCCTGTGCTCACTTTGCTTGCCTTAGGGAATTTCTTCACTTGGCCCACCAAGATCCCCCCCAGGCAGTCATCAGGTCTTTCTTGCACCCCTTTCTACACACACACACACACACATACACACCCACAGACACAAACACACACACACTCACACCCCACACCCCCCCACACACACACACACAACACACACACACACACACACACCCACACCCCCCACACACCAAGAATACCACCCTTTTGTCTTTTAGTTGTTGTTCTGGCCTTTGGCTTAGCCAGAGGGGAACATAAGAGACCATTGAATTTAACCCCCTCATTTTACAGAGGAGGAAACTGAGGCTCAGAGAGGAGAATGAAATGGTATGAGGACCTACAGCTTCTGAATGCCAGCTGGAATCTGAACCCAGGTCCTCTGATTCCAAAGCTGCTCCTTTATCCCATTGTCCCACAATCCCTAACTTTTTATAGCTGGAAGGGACTCGGGAGGTCATGGAGCCTTTGTCTGAATGCCTCTGCTAGTTACTGAGCAAACAATTGGCCTCTCTGTAACTTCTTGTCCCTGGCCCTCTGGAGCCAAGCCAAGTAAGACAAATCCAATTGCTTTTTCCTGCTTTAGTCATTCAGCTACTGGAAGACAATGAGCATGCTCCCTCTCAGTCTCCTCTTCTCTAGTAAAGCCATCCTCCATTTATTCCTTCACTCATGCCCTGTCTTTGGAGCCCAGAGGCTTTGCCTTGTCCTTGCTTCCACCAAAAGCTCAGCCCTGGCAGGCCTTTGGCAGTGCCGAGTACCAGAGATCCTCCATTGCATGGCCCTCCATTGACCCTTTTGAGTGGCTGACCTCACTTTGCTCACATCACCCTTCCTCCCTGTCTCCTTCCCAGCCTAGCCTTCCAGGCTCTAAAGCTTGACATGAAAGAAGGGCCTTGGCGAAATCCAGAATTGGAGGTTGTGCAGGACTCTGAGTGGCCATCTGTGCCACGTGGCCCTGAAGGGAGTCTCTTCTCCACCTTGCCTCCCGAGGCAGCCCTTTGCGCCATGGCGTGCCTCTGACCCTTAGCAAGTTTCTCCTGATTCCAAGCCTACTTTAGCTTCTTTGGAGCTCCCCTCTTTCATCCTTGTTATGGCCTCTGGGGTCAAGCTAAACAAGGCTAATGCCTCTCACACCTTCAGATACTTAAAGATAGCTGTCCTGGCCTTGCTGAGGTTTCTTTGCTCCAAGTTCTCCACTCTCTCTGCACATGGCACCAGCTCAGGGCCCCTCACTGCAGTGCTTGCCCTCCTGACCCCCCTCCATACTGACAATGTCCTTACTAAACTGAATGAGGCCTGACCAGGGCAGAGGGAAGCACAATGGCGGAGGGATGCTAGGAAATGTTCTGGATGAGTGGAGCCACAGGGGCGTCAGGAGAGTCTGGGGTGGTCAGCCTAATCTCTCAGGGTTTCAGTTTTCTTCTGTGCAAAATGAGGGAGTTGAAGTGAATGACCCTGTGGGGCTCCAATCCTGTGTGAGTGTGGGCAAACCTGTCTCTTCCATTTCAGAGCCAGCTCATGAGCATGGCTGGTTTTTCCCTGTGATTGATGCAGAGCTGGCATGGGAGCCAGCCCTCCTGCCTCCTAAACCGGAGAGGCTGTTAGGCTGCAGTTCTAGGAGAAAGCAACATGTCATGAAATGTTGAGTGGAGACATAGGGACTTTAGAACCCAAAGTGGGATCTGCGAGACCCTCTCAACAAGTCTATGAGCTCAGAAGGATTTCCTAACAATACTAAGATGTTTTCGTTTCTAATATGGTCAATGTTGATCTTGTAGCCTGTGCGTCCAGAAGCTGGGAGGGCGAGGCTGGGGGCTCAATAATTTTTAAGAGTGGAAAAAGGGTTGTGAGGAGAGAAAGTGTGAGAGCCCCAACCTGAAAGGCAGAATGTCAGAGTGAGGGAGGGCCTTGAAACAGAGCATGTCGGAGCTGGGAGGGGGCCTCAGAGGCTGAAGAGTCCAGGCCTAGGCCTGAGCCTGGAGGGGAAAGTGATTCACTGAGAATGTACTATGGCCTGGAAGTACACAAAAGAAGGATTGGAGGGGGGAGATGAGGTATGAGGAACAGCTTGTATGGAAGGAACAGAGTGTGAAAGGGGGAGTGATGGAAACCAGTGTGGGAAGGTGGGCTGGAGTCAGATCGGGAAGGTCCTCAAATGGCAAACACAAGAGATCCTCCTATTCGATCCTAAAGGCCATAGGGAGCCATGGAGGTTTCTTGAGCAGGGGAGTGATGTGATTAGAGCTGGGCTTTGGGACCATCATGTTGGCAGCTGTGGGGAGCTGGATTGTTGAGGGACAAGATCAGAAACCAGGAGGCTATTGTAGGAGCACAGGTGGAGGTAAGGAGGGCCTAGGGAAGGTAGAAGGTCCTTAGAAGTAGAGAACAAGAAAACCTCATCCCTGTACAGCCTCTCCCAGCTCTGGCATCTGGGGGAGGGTGCCTTCAGATTCCTCCCTGTGGCCAGGAGGTTCCAAGGCCTACAGCCCAACTCTTTAATCAGAAGCTGGATTCGACCTAGAGATCCTGAGTTCAGATTTCAACCCTGCTAGCTCCAGACTACTGGGTGCCCTTGGGGAAAAGGGGATTGGATTGGATGCCTTCCAAGAAACCCATCTCTTAGTCCATGACCCACCAAGGCATTCTGGTCCTTAGGACAAAATAGCATTGCTGTGACTGTAAGTGCTGGACCTAGGCCTTGTGGGTTCCCTTCTTGTCCTGTGTGCTAGCTACCATACATCTTGGAGCCCCACAGATGGCTCATTCGACACAGCTCCAGAATTTTCCATCCTCTTAACAAATTCAGGTCTGCCTAACCAGACCCGAGGCCCCAGACCCCAGGCCCCAGATCCCAGACCCCAGACCAGATCCCAGGCCTAAGACCCCAGGCCTCAGGCCCCAGACCCCAGACCCCAGGTCCCGGACCCCAAGCCTAAGACCCCAGGCCCCAGACCCCAGGCCCCAGGCCCCAGACCCCAGGCCCCAGGCCCCAGCCCCCAGGCCCAAGCCCCCCAGCCCCAGGCCCCAGACCCCCAAAACCACCCCACACCCCCCAGCACGAGCACCCACC
>NW_027187258.1:665722-667481 GCF_028583685.1 Petaurus breviceps papuanus | reverse complement strand
AGACCTAGGCCCCAGGCCCCAGGCCCCATACCCCACACCCGAGGCCCCAGACCCCAGGCCCTGGACCCTAGACCCAGACCCCAGGCCTCAGGCCCCAGACCCCAGGCCCCAGGACCCAGGACCCAGACCCCAGGCCCAGGCTCCAGTGTCTCATCTTTGGGTTCTTTCCAATCTTTTGCACTCGGGACAAATGTGATTTTCTCCCCTTTTGGGTTATTTCCTTGGGATCTCTTCCCAGAAGTACCATGGCTGGGCTGGGGGCAGGGGATATCTGGGGCCTAACTCTATCGCAGGCTCCTTCAAATACTTTGAGGCCAGTTAGCTTTACAGGTGTCCCCATTTTTAGACTGAAGACGAGATAGGAAAGTGGGGAGCAGTCCCAGCAGTGGGGCCCCGGCCAAAGAAAGATGTCAATGTGCCAAGGCAGCAGGATTTCTCCCATCTCTGTCCTCTGGAATAAAGAAAGGCCGATTAAGGGCTGGGTGGGGGGCCTTTGAGGCCTGAGCCCTCCTCTAGTTTTGGGCCCAGCCTCGCCAAACACTTAGCTGGGTGACCTCCTACAGCTCCAGTTTCCTCACCTGGAAATTCTTTTTTTTTTTTTGAAGACGTGATGAAGACAGGATGAAATCCCTCTCCCAGTGAAGATAAGCAAATGATACTGAGAGCTTATGTTACTTGCCTAGGGTGACATAGTCAGTGTTTATCAGATCCCTACTGTGTGCCAGGCACTGTGCCAGGACTTGAATTGTGCCAGTCTCCAGGGCGCTTCACAGTGGACTTTGGGGTCCATGACACAGCCTGAGCCGAGGGTGCTCTTGCCTGGGCTCACAGATGCTGAGCTAGAAGACAGAAGCAGGGCTCCTGTGGCCCTTCTTTATGGAGGAGGAAGAGCATAGGGGGACTGGCCTCCGACAGGGTCAGCTGACAGCTCGCCACACACTCATGCTCCCCAAAGCCGGGGCTGACAATCCCTGGGGGATGCCCGCCTCCTTCATCCCAAGTGGGGCAAGCAGCATCTTCCCCTCTTCTCTTGGACAAACAAGAGGCTCATTGTTCTCTCCAGCAGCTGGCCGCCCTCTCCAGGGCCCTCTTCCTGGTGCACTGGGCCAGCTATGCTGCCGTTCCTTCATGTGGCTTCCATGGAATGTGTTCTTTGGGGGAAGGCGGGAAGAAGCACAGAAAGTAAACATGGCTAATCAAAGAAGGAAAGGGCCCCAATTATGTTATGGTCTCCTTGACTTCATCCTGGTTTTTGCTGAGCAACAGGAACCATGGTTGCCTTGATTGCCTTTCCTGAAGGCTCCTGGGTTTCAGGGATGCAGAAAGAACATGGGGCCCAAAGTCTCCAGACCTAGGGGCGGCTAGGTGGATAGCTGGGTGGCTCAGTGAATAGGCAGCTAGGAGTCAGGAGTCAGGAAGGCTGGCCTCAGACACTTCCTAGCTGTGTGACCCTGAGCAAGTCACTTTACCTGTGTCTGCCTCAGTTTCCTCAACTGTAAAATGGGGGCAGTAATGGCATCTACCTCCCGGGGTTTTTGTGAGGCTCAAATGAGATAATAATTGTCAAGTACTTAACACTGGCACATAATAAGCATTGTGTAAATGTTGTTATCATCATCATTCTCATTGTCATCACCATTGCCATCACTGTCATCATCATCACCATCATCATCCCCATCATCATCCCCATCACCATCATCATCATCATCACTATCATCATCACCATCATCATCCCCATCACCATCATCATCATCATCAC
>NW_027187258.1:597599-665622 GCF_028583685.1 Petaurus breviceps papuanus | reverse complement strand
CACCATCATCATCACCATCACCATCATCACTATCATCATCACCATCATCATCATCACCATCATCATCATCATCACTATCATCATCACCATCATCATCATCACCATCACCATCATCATCATCACTATCATCATCACCATCATCATCATCACCATCACCATCATCACCATCACCATCATCATCATCATCGCCACCATCATCACCATTACCATCATCATAACCACCATCACCATCATTACCATCATCATCGTCACCATCATCATCAGAGCTTGCCTGTTACGTAACTCCTCAGACATTCACAAGACGACCTTTGTTTCCTCACCTGGAAAGAGCGATCAGTGCCACAGATAAGCTCACCAGAACATTCCTGTCCTGGCACCCTTAGAGTATTCTTGAAGTTGGCAGTGGAGGCTGACCTCCCGGAGGATGGGTTGCCTCCACAAGGCACTTTGGGGTAATCACTTCCGACTCACTCTCTGTTCTCTACTTCTCAGCTACTTTCCTTAACTCCGCCTGTCATTGAATCTTCACCATCCCTGGACTGGGGGCCAGGAGACTACTTGCTGCTTTTGTGACCTTGGCTAAATCCCGTCTCCTCTCTTGTCCTCAGTTTCCTCACCTGTAAAATAGAGGAAGGAGTGGACTAGAAGGTTCTCTTCCTACTTTAAAGTCAGTGAAGCATTTTGTCCTGGTGTCTTCATCCTTGGATCCCCATCTGGTTGTCAAATGACTTAACTGAACAACCCAAAGGACTTCCTCAGGCCCCCTTTGCTTGTTGGTTCTCACTTCTGCTGAATTGAGGGAGGTTTGCAGACTGACCCCGACTCACAGCCAGCTGGTCTGGGTTAGATCCAGGTTCTTACCAGCCTTGAATTCTCCCAGTCTAAAGCCAGGGCCAAGGGAACAGTCAGGACCTGCAGTGCCACTACTTGCTGGCATGCCCACTTTCTTTATGCCCACTACCTGGCCTGGCCTTGACTTGTCTCATTGCTTCCCTGAAGCACAAAATAACCAAAGTGTTCTGTCTTTGACATTCTCTTCCCCCCTCCCCCCTTCCACCTCCTCCTCCCCTCCCCCTCCCCCCAGACTTGGAGCAGTGCTAGAGGCTCAGAGGCAGAAAGCCTGGTAAGGTCAGGCCAAGGACTTCCTCCTTTCCTAGGTCATGAGAGCATTATCAAGATGAAGATCCAGAGATGGCCCTGCCTCCAAGGCCCCCAGATCAAGTGCACAATGAAGGATACAAGAGGCCCAGGCTGGTCACCCTGATGACCCAAGGCTGAAGAGGATGGGGTCATCTTGGGGGATGTAGTGCTGGCACTGGGCCTCAGGAGTCGGGTGGGATTGGAGCCCCAACTTGGGCATGGGGGCTTGTCTTGGACAAGAGGGAGCTGTTCCCGGGAGTGGCCAAGGTGGGGAGGTGAAGCTGCAAAGGGTGGGCAGAGCCAGATTGTGGAGGACCGTGGGTGCAGAGCCGAGGAATGCAGAGTTTCTTTGGCAATAAGTAGGGTGCCAATTTGGAGCCATGATGAGAACTGTGCATTAGGCAGATTAGTCTGGCAGAGTGTACAGGCTGACTGGGACAGGGGCAGGAGATCCTGGCTGCAGGGAGACAAGGAGGGGCCGGGTGCTGCGGTCCAGATGAGGGGGAATAAGACTTGGGAGTGGGGCTGATGACCAGGGAGATTGGGAATGGTGACTGATTGTCCATTAGGGATGCAAAAGGAACTGAGGAGGCAGAGAGGACTTTGTGTCTGGAGATTTGGGGAGAATATGATGAGTTCAGTTTTGGACATGAGTTCAGTCCATCCATGAGCAAGCATTTACTAAACCCATACTGTCTGCCAGGCACTGAGGACTCAAAGGCCAAAGCAAGAACGCCCCTGCCCTCCGGGAGCCCAAGCCAGGGGCCAGTCGGGAGGCCAAGAGTGCTCATTTGGAACGGGGAGGGGCAGAGCTCAACAGGGGAGACAGAGCTGGAGAGCTTGGGGGGCATCCACACAAAAGGGGGGCATCAAAGCCACATGATCAGAGGAAATAAATGTATAACGATCAACCCATGAACAGGCATTTATTAGGAGAGCTGAGGTCCTAGGACAGAGCCATGATTAGGGGACAGGCAGAAGAGGAGCTGGAGGGAGGGAGGAGAGAAACTCACCAAGGGGAGAAGGAGCAGGTTCAAGTGGCAGATGTTCCAGCCAGCTCAAGGAAGATAGGAAATACAGGAATAGGAAAAACCGGTGGATTCGGGGCAGGGGTGGTCAATCCTTGGGCCTTGGAGACAGTTGGGTCGGTAGATGGATAGTGCTTGCTGAGCAGAGAGGCAGTGTGGCATAGTAGAAGGGGTCACACTTGGAGTTAGGAGGCCTGGGGCTCCCATGCTGCTTCAGCCACTTACTCTAGTTAGGTGACTCTGAGCCAGTAAGCTTTCTCATCTTTCAAGTGGGAACACTAAAGTGAGCATCCCCACCCCTGACAGGGCTGTGGTGAACCTCAGAGCACCACAGCCCCTGGGGCTGTTAGGACAGGGGTGGGGCAGAGAGTGGTTGTTGAGGTGGGCTGCTCTTTCTAGCAATTCACCAGAGGGTCAAGGCCAGGCAGTGACCTGGCAGTGAGATGATCAAATCTCTGGGCTCTGTACCACTTCCCTTCCTCCCCCAGCTAGCCAGCACTGGGGAGCTTGAGCCTGTTCATGTTTGCCCAGACCTCCCAGGTGATCCCCAAGGGCCAGGGCTGTTGCCAAGTTGACAGTGCCCAGCCAAGAGAAGCAAAGACTTGACTGTCCTGGGCCTCTCTCATTCGATGACCTCATCTGCTCCCATTGGCTCCATACAATTAGCCCCGATATTCCCACCCGCACGGCCCGTACGGGATGTCTCCAACTGTGTGTCCAGAACTGGCCTTGTTCTCTTGCCCCATAAATCTCCCTTCTTTCTGCCAGTCGCTGTGGCTCACGATGGTCATGCCATCCTCACTGTTCCCCCCCCCCCCCAATGTTCATTGGCTGTCTCCGCCATCTCCTTTCCCTCATTCAGGTCCTCACAGCCTCTTGCTTGGCCTCTCCCACTAGTCTTTCCGACTTCCTGTTTCTCCCTTCTCCCCTCTCCAGTTCTTTTTTGACACAGCTGTTAAATATGGGTTCCCGAAGCCCATTAAAATCTGACCATGCCAGTCTCCTGCTCAAGAAGACTCGGTGGCTCCCTCTTACCTTTAGGATAAAACCCAAATTCCTCAGCATGGCATTTAACCCTTTTCACAGTCTGGTTTTGTAGGCTCAGATGATCATGGCTTTGGCTTTCTTACTGTTCTGTACACAGGATTGAGCCACTCTGCCCCACCCCCAGATTGCCAGCTCCTAGAGGACACAGCCTGGGTGACTTTTGTCTTTGTGAGCCCAGCCCCCAGCCCAGGGCTTGGCCTGAGAAATGCATGCTGAATGAAATGGCCTGGACTCTGAAGGACTATGCACACTCCTCCTACCTCCCCCTGGGCTTCCTGACGACCCCTCACAGTGGGGAAGGCAAAGGGCCTGGGAGGCTGAGGGCTGAATGCTTTCTGAGCCAAGTGAGGCTCCCTCTGAGAAAAAAGGGCTCTTGGCGCAGATTTTGCAGGACCAAAAGATGCCCTGGGGGACAGTGGGCCCACGGCCAGTCACCAGGGAAACTGAGCTGGGGAGCAGAGTGGGAAAGCCCTGGCCCCCAGCCAGGAAAGGAAACACACACTCTGGTTTTTGAGGTATCTGGGGCCAGAGGCATTGGGAATCAACTCTCTGGTCCCAGCTCCAGGACAGTCAGTAGGACTGATGCTTTGGAGTTCTGGTGTCCTGGGCTAAGGCCAGTGGAGGCTGTTAGGGCTGGAAGAGAGCTCAGAGATCTCTAGTCCAACCCCATGGTGGAAAGGAGAGTTGAGATTTGACTTCAGATCCCCCCTCATTTCACAGAGAAGGAAAACAGCCTCAGGGAGGTGCAGCTGCTTACCCCCAGTCATTCAGCTGGTTTAGAAGCCAGGTAGCGGTCCTCAGTCTAGGGCGCTGGCCAGCCCCTTGAGTTCTAAGCATCACTGCCCCTCAGATGGGCAGGTAAGTGGGCCTGAGAGGAGGAGACCCAGGAACTAGGGTTGTCCACTTAGTCTGGGGTCATCCTCTCCCTGGGTGTCAGTTTTCCCTTCTGTCCAATGAGAGGGTGGAGCCAGGTGCTGCTAAGGGGCCTTGGGGCTCCTCTTTCTATGCCTGGAGTCCCTGGTGTGTCAAGACAATGTGTTTTGTGTCCATGTGCAGCACAGCAGTCTGGGAGCCCAGCAGGGAAGCTGGAGCTCCCTCCCCTCAGGCCTCTCAGCTGGGCGGGTCCCTTTGGACCAGGAAACTGGGGAATTCTTTGAAGTGCGCCTATGTCTCAAGCATTTGTCGCTCCCACTTAACGTGTATTTTGAAAAATTCCTTTTGGACACCCTCTTTATCTTTCCCAAACATCACTTCCTTGCTCCTTTCCTGAGTCCTTGCCATGGCTGGGAGCCCAGGCTGCTCATTGGCTGTTGGGATAGGGCAGGGGGAGGGGCAGAGCCAGAGGAGTTGGGGGGGGGGACTGTTTATGCTGCCTGCCTGTCCTTCCATCCTTCTCTCTGCCACCCATTGCTGAGGGTGGCCTTGGCAGTCCCATGCAGCTCCCAGGAGGATGCTGGTACCCAGGCTCACCCAGCAGCTGCCCCCCAGCCTTCAGACTCCCTTCTCTCTGGTTTGGGAGCCAAGGAGGCCAGGGCACAGCTGAGCATCCTGGACTAGGGCTTGAAGGCTCTTGCTCGGCCTGCACATGGTGCCCTCAATGGCCCTGCTGAGCGGGTACCTTACTGAGTGAGGACGTCAGGCTCTCCAGGGCCCACAGGCCCCACCCTAGGTAACTTCCATGGTACGTGCCCTGGGCCTTGATCTTCTTTTCTTCTTCAGAAGCCGCTTTCTTGTTGCCCTTAGGAAAGTCATTGGCTCAGCATGCGGTGGGGGATGTGGGGGGGCTAGGAGGAGGGCTGGGAGGTGTCTTCTGGCATTACCAAGGATAGTGGCAAGAGAGGGAGACAAGGAATATGTGGGGGGGTAGTGCTTCCGTCTTCTCTTCTTTCCCAAGTACCCAGGCTTGTGGGTAACTGAGTCCTACCTGACCCCTGGGTGAAGTTACACTGAGATTTTGGGCCAAAGAAGAGTTTGACCAGTTTAGATAGTTTTACTTAATTCTGTAGAATTATGGTAAGGCAGCAATGGCATAGCACAGATAGATATGCCAGGGAGCCCTGGGGTCATCCCGTCTCTGACACGTCCTTCCTGTTGGGCCCTGAGTGAGCTCAGGCCTGGGCACCTACAACTCAGAGTTACAGAGAAGGTGCCAATCAGTACCGGTACAGGGAGTGTCCTCACTGGGAAATTGCAGGTCCAGACCCCATCCTATCTTTCTTCCTAGAGAAGGGGAAACTGAGGCCCAGAGAAGGCAGTGCTGCCAAACCAGGAGGATCTAAGTGTTGGCCCTTCGCTCCCGTCGAGCAGCTTACTGCTGCTAGGTGGAATGTGGCATCTTGAAGGATGGCCTCTGACCTGCATGCATCCTCTCTTTTCCTGTGGCCTGCCTTTTTTGTCTGCCACCCTTAGAAAAGATGCTGACAGGCTTTCCTGATCTCTCTGGGCTGTCTGGCCATGGCAGGAAAAGGAGGGCTATGGATCTTGAGGGGCCTGAGCAACCAGAGTAAAGCAGAGTGATTGAAAAAGATCTGGGGTCCATGCTGGAGCTCCTGTAATGAAAACCACAAGCACTCCCTTTCAATCATACAGGAGTCCCCCAAAAGTGGGGCCCTGACTTTCTAACCCAAGTGGACAGGAAGGAGGTTGGGAGGCCTTGTCCTATGGGCAGCAGCCTCTACACCCCCAACTCTGGGCTGCAAGTCTGGCCAAGCAGCAGCAAAACGGGGTGGGGCCTAGGCACCAGTCAGGCCATCCTGGGTCTGCGGCGGTAACGGGTGGCAGGGTAGGATAGTGGAGAGAGCTGTGGGTTGGGGTCAGAGGCTCTGGGTTCTCAAGTCCCAACTCTGCCCCTCATGAGATGCATGAGTTTAGCAAAGTCCCGCCCTCTCTGGGACTCAGTTTCTTCACTCAGAGATGAGGGGCTTGTACTAATTCTTTGTTCCTGTGATCCTAGGCTGCGCCATCATAGGCAGGCAGAGCAAATGCAGTGAGACAGAAGTGAGCATGTGTGTGTATGTGTGTGCATGTGTGTCTTTTTAAAGACTAAAGTATTCTATGGATGCCTTATTCCATCGCTGCCACTTCCCAATCATCTGTGCCCACTTGCACTTGTCTGTGCCCCAAAGGTGCCATTACACCAAAGTCCGAGACTGTCGGTGCCTGCTTCCTCCCAGGACTGCGTCTCACTGCTGCAGTCAGGCTTGTCTTTTATTTATCAGAGTTCTTGGGTGACTCCCCTTTTTCATTCTGCACCAGACTATCCAAGCCTCCCCAAGGATCGCAGTCCTTCCCCTGGAGATGGCCCATTTCACTCTAGATCAGCTTTAAGTGTTGGGAAGTTTGTTCTATTGACCAGACTCAATCGACCTGTTGGCCACTTCTTGCCGTTGCTTCTGGGTTGGCTGTCTGGGCCCTCCAAAGACTCTGCATCTTCTTCTCCCCAGCCTGGCTGCCGACCACCTTGTCCAGCACAGTCACATGGCAAGTAGGGCACAGGATACTGGCACTCATGTCTTGCCATTGGGCCCTAGTGACTCTTGCCAGAATTCCCCCATTTCTCCCCTACCAGGGCCCTCCCTTTTCTCCAGACCCCTCAGGTCTCTCTGTGACTGGCTCCTTAGGTATTCTTTGGCATCTTGGGAATGCATCTCCCTGCCAGCTGGGACTTGGCCTTTCTGCGTAGCATGCCTGACTTCACCTTACCTCTGGGAGTGGCTGTAGACCACAGTGGAAAGAGGCCCTGTACTCCACCTCTTGGTCTGCTGTGTACGTGCCCTATGACCTTGGGGGACTCCCTTCTCCCTGGGTTGCAGTAAATGAGGTCTTCAGAAAATCATGAGCTGCACTCAATGTTCACTGAGATCCCTTCCCAGTCGGTCGGTTGTCCTAGAATCTAGCCCTTTACTCCCTACCACCAGGTGTTTTTGCTAGTGCTGCCCTCTGGCAAAGGTGTCATCTGGCACCAGTCCAGCACCATTATCTCAAGCTGATACCAGATCAGCTGGTGGCGTGTCCTGCACAGAGGAGCCTGGGGAAAGGGCAGGCTTGAAGGCTGAATGTCTCCTTGGGGTGCTCAGACACGGTGCCCTGCTAGGTCTGGTGGAGATGGGGGTGCCGGGCCTGGGAAGTAGACATGGCTGGAAGGAAGTTGGTTCTGCAAGCCCTTCTCCTGTGGTCTATGACTGAACTGCAGCAGTGCAGTGTGTCTGCGTGTGAATGCATGTGTCTGCGTGTGGCCATGTGTGCTTGTGCTGGCATGGGCTAAGGGCCCCAACATGGGCCAAACACTTGTGCTCCTAAGCTTCAGTGAGAGAGGCCAAGGGTCCCAAATGAGGGTGAGGACAGTCCCCTGGCCCTTGCCCTGGCCAGACTTCAGCTGGGATGCTGTATTCAACTCTGCTGCATTTGAGGAGTGGATCCCACAGAAGGCAATGGGCCTCAGTTGGAGGAGCTGGGCATGTTTGCCGTGGAGAAGAGAGGAGTCAGGGGGGACAGGATGGTCTTCTGAAAAAGATTTTGATGAGGCTGTTGTGTGAAGGAGGGGTTGGTGTTGTTCTCTTTGGCCTTGAGAGCAGAACCAGGAACAGTGAAGGCGGGGGAGGGGGGGAAGTTGGAAGATGCATATCTGGACGGTGTGTCATAAGTGACGCCCTCACAGGCAGAAGCAACCTGGGGAGTGGCAGGACTGTGTGGTCCCTGGAAGCCTGTGGGTGGATGCTGGGGCCCCCTCACCGTGGCTCTTGGTTGGACTGGATGGCAGTTGGGACTCCCCCTTGACCTTTTGCACTTTGGGCATTTGATGATGCCTGTGGGGGACCCCAGCTCTTGGAGCTTGCCAGAGCTTTAGGTGTGTTGGAAGCAGCTGAGGGTCCTGGGGCAGGCAGGCAAGGGCCAGTCTTCAAAAGACCTCTCTTGGGTCTTCCCTTCGGTGTCAGACAATTCCCATGTTCACTTCCTCTCAGGAGCCTGGCCAGATGGGTTCTCCCTGGGTAGGGGAAGTAGCTTGTCCAGTGTCCACCTGAAGGCTGAAGAGGAGGCCAGCTGGGCCATCCTTCCAGGCTGCCCTCTCCTCCCAAGGCTTCCTCATGCATGTGGGGGAGGGAGGTGGGGTGGGCCGGAAACTGCCTGGGAAGTGATTTCAGCCCCGACTCCCCAGGCTAACTTCCTCCCTATTCTTGTTGGCAGGAGAACCACCCCCCTGGCCAGGCCGCATTCATGGCACATGGCCAAACTGTTGGAGGGGCGCCCTGAGGCAGCGGCTGCCTTCGTGAACTTTCCTGAAGACCCCTTCAGCTTATCGTGGCATTCAGGCTGTGACAGCAGGTGAGTGCCAGCTTGTCCCTCCCGGCTGGTGGCGCTCCTTGTCCGAGAGTCTGTGCCCAACGGTCCCTGGGCGCCCCCACATGGGATTGGCTCTTAGCCCTGGTTCGGTTTCCCAGCCAGGCCAGTGACTAGTTCTGTTGCAGCCCCTCTGGGCTTCAGCTTTCTCTTCTCTCAAAAGAGCTGATTAGAAAAAGGGAGGCAGTGATGGAGAGGGCTTTGGGGGTCAGATGACCTGGCTTGAAATTCTAGCTACTTAGGAGCTATGTGATCTGGAGGGAGTTACTCGGTCAAATTTCCCAGGCCTCCCTTTGTTCCCCTGTAAAATTAGGGGGTTGGACTTGATGGCATCTGAGGTCCCTCTGCAGTCTCCCATTCTATGGAGTAACATACAGCCTCGAGGCCAAAGTAGGGAATCCTTTGACTCTCATGGAAATGAGGCAGAGAGGGTGGTGGGGCTTTGCCTTCTGAAAAGTTGGAAGCTTGACAGCACTCTTGCCCATGGTGGGCACCGTGAAGGCTGAGGCCAGAAGAGGATGGTCTGTTGGGGGAGCACTTCCTTTGAGGTGGTCTGGCCCAGCACCCTTTTCTTTCTTTGGGGGTCCGATTTCATCAGGGTGGAGGAACCCCTACAGCAGGTATGGGGCAACTCATCTGTCCCTTGGTGACTCAGAGAGAGTCTCAGTAGTGGGGAGACATCAAGGGGTTTGCCTGGAGTCACGTGACTGGTAGCTGTCAGAGAGCTGTGGGACTGGCAGCCAGACCTTCCTCGCTTAGGAGGCTGGTTGACTGGGGGACTTTGCAAGGACCCCACCCCCCCTCCCCCTCCCCCCGCCAAGTGCTGAGCCTCAGTAGGAATTTGAACCCAGATCCAGGGACTGGAGCTCAGTGCTCTTTCCATGACTGCCTGGAGACTTTTGTGTTTCTTTGAACCCCCAGGATTTTCCCCTGAGAGACCCAGTGCCCCTGCTAAGCAATTCTGGGTCCCTGGGCCTGGTGATGGAGAAGGAGAAAATGGCAGGCAGGAACCAGACCTTTGGTGCTTGCATCCAAGGACGCCATTATTGCAAAGCCTGGCAATGCAGCTGTCACTGGTCCCATTTATGAAGGAGGCCAAGAGGCTCAGGGGGACAGCTTATGCACCCCTGAGATTCTCCCATGGCACCACTGAGCTAGGAGTTCCCAGTGAGAGGCCTCTGAAGGCTAGCTCCAAGGAAAGGTAGAGCCAGGGCCTAGCTAGGGAAGGGCCATGGGACACCACACTGCCACCTCCCATCCCCAGAGTGCACCCCTGGCCTTTCCTTCTCCCACACTCAGGCTTTTACCCTCCTGCTGTGCACATCCTCTGAACCAGTGGCATCCGTCTGGTTGGCCCTCTCCTCTGCCCTTCTCCTTCCACCGTGGCCTGCTCTCTGTTTGACCCTCTTGGCCTTTCCCTTTTCTTGTGAATCTCAGTATCCCTCCTTCCCTCCTCTTTGTGCTTCTCAGTCACTAACATCACTTCTTCAGGCACCAGCCGGCCTGGGGCAGTGAGCAATGAGGTTTGGGTGGGGGAAGGGAGGCAGGTTAAGAAAGTGCCGGCAGAGGTGCTCAGAGCTGCAGGGCCAGACATGTGCCCTTCTCTGTTTCTGCAGTGGCCCGTGCCTGCAGTGGTGCCCACTGTCCCGCCACGGCAGCACTGAAAAGAGCAGCTCCATTGGCAGCATGGAAAGCCTGGAGCAGCCCAGCCACGTGTGCCACGAGGGGCGGGCCTCCCCTGTGGAGCAGAGCACCTATCAGAGTCAACGGGACTCAGCCTACAGCTCCTTCTCTGCAGGCTCCAGTGCGTCAGACTGTGCACTGCCCCTTCGGCCAGAGGAGACGGCAGCCTCAGACTGCAGTCCGCCAGGCCTCGGGACGGCCAAGGCCCCAAATGGCCTCTACTTCCACACGGGGCCTGATGGGGCAGCCCCTTCACCGAGCCTCCAGGAGGCTCCTCTCCCTGGCCCTGCCCAAGTTCCTGGGGCCGCTCCAGGTCCTCCCCAGCCTCCGGTAAGGCGGGACAGCCTTCGGGCCTCCAAGACCCAGTTCCACCAGACAGAAAAGCGGAGGGCCTCAGTCCCTGGCGTCTCCTTATACCTGAAGGAGAGCTGGAACCCTGAGACCCTGCTCTCCTCAGACCTCCCCCCTGAGACCCATGAGGGCCGCTGGAAGGAGTGTCTGTCTGATGAACAGTACTGTGTGGCGAGATGCCTGTCTGAGTCAGACCACTGTGATCCTGGGCTACCGCTGAGGGCCAGCGCTCAGAGGACAGGGTGGCCTGGCCAACACCACATCATGTCCAGCAGCCCTGGAGAAGAGACTGAAGAGGAAGAGGCAGCCATCGCCATGCCAGCCGCCATCCCTGCCCACCTTACTGGGCTGACTGGCCACCGTCACAGTGCACCCGAGCAGCTGCTGGCCTCCCAGATTCGATCACTGTGCCTCGATGTTGAGAGGGATGGGGACAGCCAAGGGGCTGAACTGCAGGCCAGGCATGAGGGGCATCACTGGACCCTGTCCCCCCTCCACAGTGCTCACCAAGGACAGAAAAGCCCTTGCCACCACACAGCAGGAGCCCAGAATAAGCCTGGTGAGAAGAGGGCAGGGGGGCAGGCAGGCGGCCAACCTTTGACTTCTGAGAGCTCGGATCAGAGCAGCCCCACTCCGGGGGGATCCTGCAGTGAAGCTGGAGTCACCCAGCTCTCGGGCCTGGAGCAGGCCAGCTCTGCTGAGGGCCTGGAAACCAAGAACAGCCACCCAGGAGACATTCGCAAGAGTGGTGGGGCCCGCTACCGCTCCATGCAGCAGGGCCGCAGGAGCGAGCGCTTTGCCACCAACCTGCGCAATGAGATCCAGCGGAGGAAGGCCCAGCTGCAGAGGATCAAGGGCGACTCAGGGGAGCCTCCCCCTCCTGAGGCCCCCAAAGCCACCCCTCCACAGACTTCAACTCCTGCTCCTGGGCCCTCCCCACCGCTCCCGGCCCCGCCTGTGGTGGCAGCTCCCCATAGACTAGCCAGCCCTGGAGACAGGCTCTCTAGTCAGACCCGGCCTCATGGGAGCCTGCTAAGAACCAGGTCCTCTGAGTGCTTAAGTCAGGTAACAGAAAGCCAAGAACTGAGGACCTCGCTGGAGGGCCCCGGCCAGAGGCCTTGGCAGCCTGCTGCTGGACTCCACCCCTGGTGCAAAGCTCCTGGCCACAGACCTTCCAAGCCCAGGCCCCAACCCGGGGTTCGGGGAGGCCGCTGGCGGTGGTCGCCAGAGCGCAAGCTGCAGCCTCAGTTGACACCAATCCCAAGTGGGGTTTTGAACCTAAGTGAGGAGGAGCCGGGCGGCCCTTCTGAGGAGGAGGGCATCTTTGTTCCTTTTGCGGATAGGAAGAAGTTTTTTGAAGACACCAGCAAGTCACTGCCTCCACCAGCTTCATCCCTTGGACACAGTAAACCCTTTACCCTAAGGCCAAAGCCACTCGAGCCACCTGCCTTTCAGCCAGTAGGCACTGACTGCAGGGATCTGCGGCGCCACTCGGTAGACCAGGCTTATCATTCCTCGGCCTCCCTGTCCCCTGAGCCGGCCCCTTACTCAGAATGCTACCAGCCCCTGGCATATTGTGGGGACTTTGAGTACCTGCGGCCCTGCTCGCTCTCATGTGGCATTCCGGCAGCTGCGGGTCATGACACATGCAGCTACTGCCCTGTCCTGCTGAAGAGAAGCCTGCTCAGTGGCCACCGGAACCACTGCTGCCACCCCCAGCAGTGGGCGCGTTGTACAGCTTGCTGTCATTCGGGGCCCCAGCACCAGGTCGGAGAAGAAGGCAGCCCTTCCTGGAAGGCCAGGAACTCCTCACTGAAGGTCAGTAGCCAGCCTCCCAAAGTGGGCCCACTGGGGGCTGAGCCTGGGCTGCTCTCCTTCCCCAGTTTTCAGGGTAACTCATTCACAGTGGCCTCCTCTAGGGCATTCAGACAGTTGTCCAGGGTTGCCAGGGTGACCCATCCCTGTGGCAGTCTCCCTTCCCAGGCAGCACTTGGGGTTCTTGTCCTGGAAGCCCCTTGTTGGGCTTGGCCCACCATGGCCCTTGGGCTTGGCCTATTGGCACTGGCCCAGTAGAGCACTCTGGCCTCTGCATCAGAAGGGACTGCATTGTGGGCATGGAGGGGGTAGTGCCCATCTCGGGCAGCCATGGTGCCAGAGCCGCATTCAGCCATGGCTGGCAAAAGGTTTTCTTTTTAAAAAAATTTTTTTTTTAATTTACAAGGAGCTCTTGGCTCAGCTTCTCTTGATTTGTGAGACAGTTGCTGCAGGAGGGAGAAGTTGCCAAAGGCCTGGGTGGGACGTGGAGCTGATTGGAGAGTCCAGTGGCAGCCAAGCCCTAGGGCCAAGAAGCTTGGGAGCAGAGAAAACTTGTCCTTAAGAATCATCAGCACCACAACGAAGTGTGTGCCCTTCTGCATTGTGTGTTATGGGGTAGAAGGTGGCCCACCCACTAAGGAACAGTCAGTTGGCTTGGGCTTCATTGGATTGATCCAACATAAAGAACTGGAGGGACCATGTCCATCCTGGCCCATGGGTAGCCTCTAAGGGGAAGGGATATCTGACTTCTCAGAATATGGGGAGAAATAGGAAGACCGATTAGGAAGCCCTATCCCAGGCACCAGGGGGTGGCTGCCTTAGGCTTCTGCTGTGAAGGTCACTCACTGCCTGGAGGGACACACTGTGGGGCTCTGAGTTCCCACAGAACAGAATTTCCTTTGCCTCCCACTGTCCTCATTAGCACCTGTGGAACCCTGGGTTTTATTGCTCGAAGGAGCGAAGGCAGGTTGGGAGTGAGGGCAGCAGGTTGTGGTATAGGAGCCAGGGGGCAGACCGAGGATTGGGGATGGGAAGTTGTGGGCCCCATTGTTGGGAACTGAAACACTCAAATCCTGGACTTAGGGCTGGAAGGACATCAGAGGTCATCTAATCCAACTGCATTTTATGGTGGAAGAAAGATAAGTAAGTCTAGGGAAGTGAAATGACTTGCCTAAGATCACAGTAGCAAAGCTTTGAGTTGGTCTTCCTCTAATATCACCTCCATATTCTCCTGTGGATGTATTGTTTGCTTGCACCTGGGTGCAAGTGGTCTTTCCCAATGGACTGGGGAACCCTTGGGAATAGGGGACCATCTTTTTGCCTTTTTTGTACCTCCAGTAAATGCTTATTATCTTGCCTTGATTTGACTTAGCAAGTTCTGTGCAAAGTCATGGGAATGGTTGGAGAAAGGAAGGGTGAATGATGTTCATAATTCACCCCTGTGTAAGGGAACCTACTGGAGTGAGGTGGTAGGCTAAAGCCAGGGAGCTGCTCTGTGTCCATTGGTGACTCACTTCTTCCTTTGGGCCTTGGTTTCCTCATCTGCAAAGTGGGCACTCCAAGGTCTTTACCAGCTCCATTATTCTGTGGTTCTGAGGGTGGGAGTTTGTAAGAAGAGGCTAAGCCAGCTTGAGGAAATGAAGTACAGGGGAGCCTCCATGGGGGTGGTAGGGGTGGAGTTCAGGCAGTTGGGAACCCCAGAAGCCCCTGTCCAGAAGCATCCTAGGTCCCAAGATCTGGCATTTATAGTTGGGATAGCCCTTGGAAGGCCCTAGTTGAACCGCTGCCTTTTCCACAGGATTCTGGAAACAGGCAGCCCAAGAAGGCAGGATTTGACCCCAGGTCTTGTACCCCCAGAGCTTTGGCTTGAGAAGGGGGTATGGGCACACATTCCCACAGCCTCCTGGTTGATTTGTAGCTTGTATCCAGCATGGGGCTTAGGTCTTTAGTAACTCAGTGAAAGGGAGCAAGGCCCCAGTCCCTCCACAGCCAGCAGGGGTGCAGTCCTTGCATCCAAGGGACAAATGCCTCCAGACTGGCCTCTTGGCCCTTTGTAGCCAAAGGCCTTTTCCAGTGATCATCATGGGCCCCATGAAGATGCTGGTGAGGCTGGAGGGAGGCAGGCACTGAGAAGCATTTCCCCTTTGTGGAGCCAGGGCAGGAGCCAGAGCAAACAGCAAACATGCTCAACTGGTTTGGGGCAGGGCTTCCAAGGGGGTGGAGAGAGGGGGCCCTGCCAGGCAACTGGGCCACACAGTCCCAGCCCGCGGGCACCTTCTGTGTGTAGGGGCAGAGCAGGGTAGTTGTTTCCAGCCTGGGGAGGTATCAGACAAGAGGCGGTTTCCTAATTTGTTGGACTCTTTTTTATAGGAAGTCTCTCCAGATGAATGGGAATCAGTGAAGATCACCAGGAAAGTCAGCCAGCCTGTGAGGTAGGTGTCAAGGAAACCTCTGGCCCAGGGGTGGGTCTGGCATGGTGCGGGCATCAGGCTAGCCAACCGGCTGAGCTTATGGCCCCTCCCTTGGTGTCCCAGGACCCCCTATCCTGACCCGTTGCTCTGAGGAACAAATAGCAGGAAGGGGTAAGGGAGCCCTGAACTGGGCATCCAGGTGCTGCCAGGATAGCCTGGGGTCAGAAGGGAAGTCATGGCTGCTTCTGGTCTGGCATCTGCTCTCTCTGCCAGCCGGAAGGTGCGTAAAGGCAACAATTCCAAGGGCCCTACCCAGGAAGCCATGGAGCATCCGGGCATACCTGTCTGTCTTCCAAGAATGTGCCTGTCAGTGCTGGGGAGGACAGAAGTGTGAAGCAGCCAGGATGGGATGGTGGCATTGCCCCCTTCCTAGGAGAATGCCCCTTGCACTAGATCGAGAATACCTGGTCGTGAGGCCTTCCCATCAACGCTCTCCTCCCTAGGGAAGCCCTGGTCCCAACTTCCTAAGGGCACATGCTTTGGGGTCTTGTGCAAGACCCTTAATTCCTACTGCTGGTCTCAGAGGGATGTGTGTGTGTGGTGTGTATGCATGTGTGAAGCCCATCAGTGGTAATGGGGAGCACCTGTCTGCCTAGCCCCAGCCTTCTCATCCCACCCTGTAAGTCTGAGAGAGGAGAAGATGAGTCTGCCCTCAGGGAGCTCCCAGTCTACTTTAGGAGGCAAGTTGGGAACAGATGAACGACAGACGTAAACAGCACGAGCGGCCTGTGTGTGCCAAACAGCAAAGGAAGGGTAAGGACAAGAAGGCCCATGAGCTCCATGGGGAGAGAGGATCATGGGGAGAGAGCTGAACTGCCTGGGGGCCAGGATAGTCTGGAGTGACTTTGTGAGGAACCAGAAGAGTCCAGAGGCCTGACACGGACAGCTCACTGCTTGTCTCTGGGCCTCATGAATGGGACAATAATACCTACACTCCTTACTTCCCAGAGGTATTGTGGGAAAAGTGCCTTTTAAGCCTGAAGGTGCTAAAGACACGTGAACTGCTGTAATTAGTATGGGCAGTTTAGGAGGAGGCAACAGCATGAGCAAAGGACCAGGGTGGGGATAGACATGTCTTAGTCATGGAACAGGAAGGAGAAAAGTGTGACATGGGATTAGCAAATTCACCCTGGGGAATGTTGGGTAGGAACATGGGGCCAAGCAGGTTGACGCCACATTGTGGAGGAGGAACCAGGGAGCCATGCAAGGTTCTTGGGCCTGTGATGGTGGCCACCCCAGTAATGGCCCACAATTTAGGTGCTAATGCAGTGGGGGGCAGGGGGGATGAGTGATCAGGGTGAAGGATGCAGCAGAAGAATGCCAACACTGGCCTCTGATGAGCTGGTGACAGGGTACAGGCAAGACCAAGAGGTCAGTCTTGGACAAAGACTCTTTTTACACTCTTGTGTCCTCAGTTCTGGCACATAGTAGGCATGCCCTTCATCGACGTTTCTTGACTGGTAGTATTGACTGTGAGTTGGAGGCGATGGTAGGGCCTGCTAAAGAAGCCAGGGAAAGCAGTAGAGAAGGCATAGGCCCAGAACGATGTCTGATTGTGGAAGCCAGGGTGGGTAGGTGGGCAGTCAGCAGGGGCAGACGTGGCAGAGGGACCAAGGAAATGAGGAGCAGGGGTGGAGATTATGGGTGCCTTGAGTGCCAAGGAGGTGGGCAGTGAGAGGAAGGAGGGAAACAGGATGGCAGGGCTGGGCCAGAGGCAAGCCCTGGGGAGTCAGGAAGCAAGGAGGTTGGAGCCACCCCTGCAATTCCAAGCAGGGCAGACGGCTGCCTTGGGAGCCCAGAAGCCCCTCTTCCCCTGTACCTGGAGGGAGAAAATGGAATGAAAGCCATTTTGTGGAAGGGAGGATTGACTTTGCTCTGCTTGGCCACAAAGGGCAGAGCCAGAAGCAGTGGGGAGAGGGGCCTGAGAGGTAGGGTTTTTTTTTTGTTTTTGTTTTTTTAAGCAATCAGGGTTAAGTAACTTGCTCAAGGTTACATGGCCAGTTATTTCTGGGTGTGGTGCTGAGTATCTGAGCCCAGATTTGATCCCCAGGTCATCCCGACACTGGAGCCGGTGCTCTTACTCGCTGAGCTACCTGGCCGCCCCTGAGAGGCAGGTTTAAGATTGAAATCAGGACCAACAGTGCACTACCACATGAGCAGGCTGCCTGGGGAGGTGGCGGGCTCCCTCCTCCTGAAGAACAGTGATGACGTGAGGGCATTGCACTTGGGGGCCTCCTAAACTCTAGGTCTTGGGGACACTTTGGACTTCGATTTCACCCTGTATGTAGATAGGGCAGTCTGAGTCCTGGGGCTGATGAGACAGAAGGATCTAAGCTTTAGCAAGGATCAGTCATATTTAAGCAAGGAATTTGGTGGGGAGGTGGGGGCTCATAAAAATCACAACAGTGAGCGTTTTGATGTCACTTTCAAGATCTTCAAAGAACTTTGCATATCATATGTCATTAGAGCCTCCCCCAAACCCTGGAAAGTACGCCAAATCATCATCCTTGTTTTCCAGAGGTTAAGTGACTTTACCAGGGTCATACATACTTAGTGTCTGAGGTAGGACTCAGACTCCAGTCTTCCTCACTCCTGCCCACTCTCTCCACCACACCACCTAACCTCCTTCATTCCCTGGTGGAGTTGGGGAAAGAAACCAGCAGTGAACTCTGAGCTTGGGAATGGACCCCACGTTGACACCACACTTCCCTCCCCTCCCCTGCCTATCCTCCTGCCTATTCCTCCACCTGCCCCCCATCTGCCTGCTCCTGCCTGTCCCCTACCTGCTCCCCCCCGCCTAACCTTGCCTGTCCCCTACCTGCCTACCCCCTACCTGCCCCTCCCCCCACCTATCCCTTCCTGCCCCCCTACCTTCCCCCTGCCTGTCCACCTACTTGAGCCACTCAGCAAAACTAGACGCAGCCATCTTTTGGCAGACCTTTCTGTTGAGCCCCCACCATATGAGCCTTCCTCTCTCTGAGAGGGACCCAGGGCACTGTGCCCCTCAGCCTCAGCCTGGGCAACAATCACAGACACCCTTTTTGGACTGCCTTGTCATCCCACTTGTTCCAGTGATCCCAGTGGTCAGTACAGATGTATGGTACCCAAACAACAGAGGGCTTCAGGTTGTCCCATCACCTCCCACCTGGATGATTGTGACAGCCTCTGAATTAATGTCCTTGCCTCCAGTCTCTCCCCACTCAGCTGACCGAGTGGCCCCCTAGCAATCCTACCTGGGGGCATTTTAAGCTTCTCTTCATCTCCTTCCTCTGCTGTCTCATCTACCATCTCTGGGTCTTTGCATTGACTGTTCCCCAGTCACCACCTCACACCATCCTTAGTTTGCTCCAAAGCACTTTGCAATGCCATTTTCCTGCATTATTTCAGTGAGTTGACAGATGGAAAGCACTTTGTGACCCATCAAATGCTATGTAAATGTTGGCTGCTGTTACTGTTTTTGTATGAAACCTCATCTCCCTCCTCCCACCCCCAGCTGCCAGGTTATTATTCCCCTGATGGAATGTCTGCTCCTTGAGGACAGGGCATGTGGTGCTTCTATCTTGGTCTAGGATGGGGTCTGGAAACTAATCAGCCGATCATTCTGGTATACAGAGAGTGCTTACCGAATGCCTTTTGCATGAATGCTGGGTAAGGAGCTATCCAGCCCTGCATCTGTGAACCTCTGATGCTTTTGAATGGAGTGCCCTTCCCTGGAGGGGCTCTATGTACTTCTGTCTTGGAGGAAAATGGCATGGTGCCCACCCATTTTGACTGCTTTCATTCATTTCAACGATTCAGCCCCTACTATGGTGCTGGACAAGAGGCTGGGGCTGTTAGGACCATTTCCCTGTCCTCTGGGAGCCCAACATTCCTGGGGAGCAAACAGCCAGCTCTTCTGCAGCTCAGTAAATCTCTTCAACATTCCCAGTTCCCCCAAGCAGTCTAGAACACGGATCCTCCCCTGGGCACTTCTCAATGCTCTTGAGAAAGTGTAAAGTCCAGAACTGAACACAGTCCTCTAAGCTGGCTGGGATCTCTCTCGTTCTGAGTTGGCTGCCTGAGGTGTGTGCACCTGCCTTCAGGATGATGGCAAGCCACACCTTCCCAGCTTGGTCCGTGTGACCAGGGAGGAGGGAAGCCAAAAGAAGGGCTGAGGGGGGCCTGTTGGCTGATGTCTCTGTGGAGGCTTTCAGGATGGAGGTGGCCAGAGGGACCCGGGCTAAGAACAGGTGTGACCTGTACTAGTGAGATCCCAAACGTCATGTTCCTGGCTTCTCTTTCCGTGATCCTGTCATTGGTCTGCCAACCGTTACAATCCCTGACTCGTTCTCACAGGAGCTGTTTGTTGGCCCCACCTCCCTAAAGCTGTACTAGTGCAGATGCCTTTTTGGACCCAAGTGCAAGACTTGACATTTACGGCTGTTCTCTTTCATTTCAGTTCATTGTTCTAGGCTAAGATATTTGGGGATCCTTGTTCCGCCATCTAGAAGGTTAGGGCTGCCTCCCAGGCTGTGTCATCCATAAATTGGATAAGCAAGCTGTCCGTGCCTTCCCTAAATATAAACAAAAATTCCCTAAAAAGAAAGTTGCTGCTGAGTGCAGGGTGAAGACGAGGCCACATAGATCCCATAGGCACTGGGCTGGAGAGCAGCCTCCCAGTGGAAGACAGCATTCACTGGGGCTGGCAGCATGTCCTCCTGCTCTGCTAGGCACAGCTCTCCATCTGACCCTGGGGAATCCTCTGGCTGCCTCAGTAGACTCATCAGAGACACAGGTGGGAAGAGTGGCCTGGACCCTTCCTAAGAACTCTCAATTCTAGGTCTGGCAGGAAGGAAGCCACAGTAAGTGAAGTGCTGATGAGGGAATGTCATTGAAGCTGCCAAGTCAAGTCAAGCTCATCGTTGGGGCCCTGGAAGGGACCTCCAAGGCCTTCTAGCCCAACCCTCTCATTTTCTAGGGGAAGAAGCTGAGGTCCAGGGAGGAGGAAGAGACATGATCTGAGTCTCACAGCAAGGGTCTGACCCCAGGGCCTCTGACTTCAGAGAACTGGCCTGTTCCATTGGCCCAGGCAGGGTTCCCTCCTTAGAAGTTGTAGGAGCACAGAAGCCCAGAAGGGGAGGTGGAGAGGACCTCATTTTACAAAGGAGGAAACTGAGGCCTGGGGAGGTAGAATGTTAGTGTCAGAGGCAGGATTTAAACCCAGAGCCTTATCACAAGTGTTTGCAGGGGAGTGATTTGCTTGATGCATTTGTTGGTGTTCAACCAAAGCAAGCTAACATGGCCTCTCTGGGCAGCACTTGGGCCTCAGTCCATTGGGTGGTGGCTAACAGGGTGGCAGTGAGGTTCAGTGTAAGTGGGAGCCACCTCCTCCCTCTTCCCATGCTATAGATGTGCCACTGGAGACCTAGAAAAGGCAAAGGGCTTGTACCCAGCTAGGAAGTGGCAGAGACTTGACACCAAGAGCCTCCTTCTAGGCCCCATCTTGGGCCAAGCTGGAGGCTGAAAGCTTATCTTTGGGAAGAAAAAGATGGGCAGAAGGGCTGATGGGGAAAAGTGTTAGCAAAAGAGGTCATGTTTGTAAGGTGCACGTCCCTGTGGGACAGGGCAGGAAGGACAATGGCTTTCCTTTCTTAATTAAGAGAAGGGTCATGAGGGACCTGATACCTGAGGGCTGACCCTGGCCAGTGCTTGACAATAGGGCATTCTGGGAAGAGAGCCAAGGATGGAGGCCCTCACTGCAGACTCTCTGTTGCTATACCCTACCCCTCTTGGATCTTTGGAGAAACAGAGGCAGGGGAAAGCAACAGACCTGGAGGCCAGGGGCTTTCCTTGGTGCCTGGGCTCATGTTTCTTCTTCATATGTAGCAGCTGCTTGTATGAACCAAGAACACGAACTTGCCCAGGGTTGGGGGTGGCTATGGGGGAGGGCCAGAATCTTTCTAGAATTCAATGTTCAGTTCAGCCATCACTTGCTCAGTGTATGTGGCAGACCCTGTATTAAGTGCCAGGGAAATGAAGGCAGGCAGGAAGCTCCCAGTCTAGTGGAAGTGAGGTTCTGGACAGAAAGGAGCCCAGGTGTGTAGGAAGGGACAACAGCTGCCTGCCAGAAGGGTCCTTAGAGACAGCTGAACTTGGAGGCAGGAAGGACTGACACTTCCTAACTCTGTGACCCTGGGCAAGTCACTTTAACTGCTGGCTTCCTTGGTTTCCCTCTCTGTAAAAATCAGGATAATTCTATCACCTGGGATAGAATTCATCACCAAATGAGGTGATTTGTGGAAAGTATTTTGTCAATTTGAAAACCCTCTGTTGCAACTATCATCCATGATCTGTGGGCACATCCTGCTCTGAAAGGGGGAGCTTGGGGGTCCCTTGCAGGGAGGGGGAGCAGTGGGCTGCCTAGGTGGCTACCATCACTCTGTCTGAGAGCAGAAAACAGAACTTATCCAAAAAGGTCTCAACAGGCCGGAGAACAGCCAAATCTAATAAGGTGAAACCTAGTAAGGATGAGTAGAAATGCCTGTACTTGGGTTGTCCCCAAATACAGACTGTGCTCAACTCTGAGTAGCAGGTATGAGGAAGGACATTGGCACCCTAGAGTAGGTCCAATGGAGGGGGAGTAGCCTGGAGTTGGGAGGACCTGGACAAGAGAAGGCCTAGTTGGCACTGAGCATTTGAAAGGTTGCTGTGTAGAAGAGAGATCTTTGAGGAACAGCCAGGAGGCCTTGGGAGGCAATGCCTCGACCCACGCAGGAACCGTTCAGACATATTTCAGGTAGGGCCTGGACTCCAGCACAGCATGGCTGCTCAGGGAGCCATTGGGAGGCTGAAGCCTGAGCAAGGAGAGGCCGACCTATTCCAGAGTTCCTATGGTCTTTGGGAGCTGGCTGGGCTTGAGGGCAGGGCAGCTATTGGAAGGAATACAGAGAAGGGGAAAAACACGATCCTTGGACCTGTCCCACAGAGTTTACCTAACAATGTGTCTCTTATTTGAAAAATAGCCTTGGTCCCCGTGGTGATTATTGAATGACTGTTCTGGCCCATGAGTTAATTGAACCACTGAAATTTCCTGCCACTGGGCAATGCTTAGGCCACAAGCTAAGATCGAAAAGCAAGCTGTCAGACACTTTAGAAGCTGATAAGAAGATGGCCTTTGAAAGCCCTATGGGGCGCTCAGCACAATTGCTCAGCCCAGATGGGGTCAGGAGGGTCCCAGAATTAGGGCTGGCAAGGACCTCCAGAATCATCGGCTCTGACCCCCACATTTTCTAAGAAACTGAAGCCCCAAGAAGTAGCATGACTTCAGGGAGACCTGAGTTCAAATCCAGCTCCAGTCCTCATCTGCCTCAGTTTCCTTACCTGTAAACTGGGGATAATGATTACATTTAGCTCCCAAAATTGCTTTGAGGATCAAATGAGGTGATAATAATCATATAAAGGCCAGCTATCATCATCATTGCCCAGAATCACCTTGCTAGTAAGTGGGAGAGCCAGGATTGGCACCAACTGTCCTTTGGACTCTTTCTGCTGTACCCCACTATCTCTTATGAGCATGAACACACATATGTAGACACATGTTCTGTCTACTGCCAAACTTGAGTGGGTGGCTAGCACACGAGAGCGCCTGTGCTTTCTGGAAGACTACACGGTGTTTTTGGACAAACGCTAGCCTGCCAGTCAAGGGATGGGGCCTTTCTGGATGCCTCTGGCACTGCTGCTGTGGGAGGCAATGACCCAACTTGTCTCTTTACTCTTTTCCAGGGACCGGTCTCATCATAAGATTGGCTGCCCACGCTCTTGCTTCGAGAACCCTGGGCGTGAGTGGTCAGCATGCTACCGAGTGGCCTCTTCCCTTGACCTTTTGTGTGACTACGATCACTCAGTGGGGACCCTGATGGGCAGTGCTGTCTATGAGCAGGGCAGCCTGGTACCACCTTTGCCCCGTCCACTTAGGGGTCGGGCCTTCTCGGAGAGTCACATCAACTTGGACCTCCCAAACACACGGGCTAGAGAGAGAAGAGAGCTCTTGGCCAAAGTGGATGAGACCCGACCGGATCCTCTGGGAGCAAGAAAGAAGGCCCCACCTCCTCCGCGGCCCCCACCTCCCAACTGGGCAAAGTACAGGGGCCACCATCTATCTCACCACTCCCAGTATGCCAGCGTAGAGACCTCAGGTGGCCGGCGGTCTGACACAGCCTTGGAGCAGCCTCGCCCCCAGGGAGACCAGGGGGAGGTGGTGAGGAAGCGATCCCAGAGCCTCCCTCCGGAGCCACTGCCCAGAGACTTCATTCCACAATCTGCAGGTGACAGGTCTGGGCCCGAGCAGCCTGGCCCTCAGTACTACCACCCTGGTGGGGTATGGAGAATGCCAGAGCAACTGGGCCTCAAACCAGACCCTGCAGCCTCAGCCAGGCAAGTCTTTCTATAAGGCGCAGGGTCCCCCAGGGCAGAATGCCCTAGGCTGCCCTGTACTTTGAGCCGGGTGACTTCCCTCCAGCCTAGCTCAGTGGCCCTCATCCTCTCTTTGCTTGCTCTCAGCAGGCTGTGGGCCTCTTCTCATCTTCCTTCTCCCCTTAGAAATGAGAAGCCCGGGCAGTGAAGGCAGCTGACAGCAGCCAGGCATGTAGGCTCTTTCTGGAAAGAGATGTAAAAGGCTCTATCCCAAGAGTTCTCACGCCTGCAAATCCCGCTCATTCTCTTGCCTTCCTTTGAACAGTTGGATGCTGTGCATGCCAGCATCCTTTCTCCTCTCTTCTCCATCTTCATTCAGGCATCATCTTTGCAAGGCCTCTGCCCACTCTTCTGGCCCCCAGATAGGCCCTAATGGGCTCCCCATTGCCAACTCCCTCTGGTTCCCCCTTAGAAGCCCTCGTGGTCTTTTGCATGCCCATCGAGGCTCTGGAGAAGCTCTTGCCTGCTATGATCATGGGCACCTCTAAAGCCCTCTGTGGAAACACCCAAGGCTCTGCACCCAGTCCATTGCTTCAGTTCCATTTCCGAGGCTTTTTATTGCCAATCAGCTGATTCCCAGGAAATTGATCAGGCTGGTCCTGTACTACCTGTGCTCTTGGCCTGCGTTTCTCCTGCTTGTTTGCAGGATGGAATGAGGGTGGGGTCCCTTTTAGTGCTAGAATTTTGTGTTCTAAGGTCATTCCCAGCTCTGATGTTCTTTGGTCTAAGTTCTAAGGCCCTTTCCATTTCTGGCATTTCCTATTCCAAAGACCTTTCTAGTTCTAACATTCCAATGTTCCAAAGTCCCTTCCAGTTCTGTCATCCCACATTCTAAGGTGTCTACCACTTCTGACATTTTGTTCTAAAATCCCTTCCAGCTCTAGATGTTCCAAAGTCCCTGCCAGTTCTGCCATTCTTTGTCCTAAGATCCTTCCAGTTCAGACATTTTGTGTTCTAGTTCTGACCCTCCATCCCTGGTAGTCTACGTGGGAGCCTCGTGCTTAATCTATGGAGGTGATGGTTTGCTCCCCATTCCTGAGAGCTGATAGTTGTGCCTTTTCCTTTTTTTCTACTCCTCCAAAGTTCTCAAACATTGCTGGAAGACCAACCCAAAGCCAAAGACAGCTGGAGTCAGGGCCGTTCTCCTGCCGAAGAGCAATACCGCCTAGTTAACTGGGGTCCAGAGCAGCAGCGGCTCAGCCCTGCTGGCCTTGGTGAGTCATCGGTGATGGGGGATGCTGGGAGATCTGGGGGACAGGTACTGATGTCCCACTTTGTTCTGCAGCCACAGAGGAATCAGGGCCTGTTCAGGATGTCACAGAGCTTGAGACCTGCCGCTTGGTCTCAACACGGAGGTCAGCCTCGACCCACATCAACTCAGAGGAACTAATGAGAGACGTGGCAGACAGGGATCGGTCACTGGCTGGCATTCTGAACTCAGCTTCCAATATGGTGACAGTCGCAGAGGTCATGGGTGACCTCTTCCCTACAGATGATCTGCCTTGGAAAAAACCCATCCGCCAGGATTGGCATTTGGTCAGAAGAAGACAGGAGGTAGCCAAGGAAAGGTAGGGCCTTTGTTCTAAGAAGGCAGACTTATGAGAGGGGTGGATGGTCATGGGAATAACCCTCTGATGGCTGCTGGCCCTCCTGGGCCTTCTGATTCCTCCCCAATCCAACCCAGCAGCATATATTAAAGTGTCCACTATGTGTCAGACACTGGGGTTAAAGAGACAAAATGAAAAACAATACTTCCCCTCAAAGGACTTACTTTCACCTGGCGGGGAAAGGTGGAGGGGCGGATAGATTGTGTGTGTGTGTGTGTGTGTGTGTGTCGGTGTGTGTGTCTGTGTGTGTGTCTGTGTGTGTGTGTGTGTGTGTGTGTGTGTGTGTGTGTGAAGAAGGAAGCTAGCTAGGGGGATGGGGAAAAGAAGGACTCCTTGGAGGTGGTGGCATGTGAGCTGAAGTTAGCTACTGGTGGCAAAGAGAAACATTCCAGGCAGTCCCAGAGTTGGGAGATAGTGGAAGGCCATGTTTGGAGAATATCCAGTGTGTCTTTCTGGCTTGTGTAGACAGTGTGTAAAGGTGAGTCATTTGTAGGAAGCCTAGGAATGCTCCTACAGATCGAAGAGGGCTCAGGGGCTTACATTTTCTACTCGGAAGTCCTTGACCAGAGCCACGTGCCAGTTGTAGGAAGGCTGGATTGTGGGGGAGGGAGTGGGAGGGCCAAGGGCCTAGCTTAAGCCAGTGACTGTGGGAGTGGGAGAAGGTGCTGCTGCCTGCAGGGCATGCTGGTGGAAGTTCCTAGACACAGTAGACAAAGCCTCACCTTGGAAACCTTCCGTGATTCTTCTTGGGTCTCATGTTGACCCCAGACCATTCTGCCCTGATGAGGATGGCCCAGGTGTGACTCCTGGGACTTGCTTGGGTAGAGAGCAGAGGGGAGGCTGCCTTCATTTATGGTTTCTGTTCCTTGAACACTGAGCTTCTCAATGACTTCTGTGCATCTAGCAGGGCATGGCTGGCGTGGCGGGGGTTGGTGTAGAGTTCTGCCAGTTGGTGGCTCTTGGCTGCCCCTTGCCTAGGTCCTGAGAGGCAGCCCCCTTCAGCTCAGCTCTGGCTCTCTGCTTCCTTAGGCAGGAATTCCAACCCATCTCTCCCCCACCACCTGGCAGCTTCAGCAGCCCCACCAGCCCCACTTCCTACTCTGCCTACTACAACACATCAGCTGGCAAAGCGGAATTGTTGAACAAGATGAAGGAGCTGTCCCAGTTGGCCCAGGATTCCCTGGGAGAAGCTGAAGTGGACCATGAACTGGCTCAAAAGAAGGTAGGGGGAGGCCTTGGGAAGGGGGCAGCCTCCACAGGCCTCTGGACATCCCTCCAGTGCCACCAACGTTTCTGCTTGTCCTCATCACCAAAGCTAGCCCCAGTAGGCCGTGGAGGCAGAGTGCTCATGGACAAAGGACCCTCATTACACCCTTCTACATGGTGCCACTAGGTGATCACCTCCCTCGTCTATGTCTCAGGCCTTTCCTTTCTCTGCTAGGTGAGGCCCGGCATCCTGTACTTTGCCTCTATGCCCAGGGCCCCCAGGGGACTGGACTGGATCCTCCCTCCTGACCTGACCTTGCCAGTCAGCCCCTTCCCAAGCCCAGTCCAAATTGATGGACAGTGAGGAGGCCAGAGAGGCAAAGCCATTAGTGGACTTGAGTGCTTGTTTGCCTTTAGAACAGGTACAGGGGATGTTCTCTCTTCATAAGCACAACAATCCCCCCTCCCATTTTTCCTCTAACCACGATCAGCTTGTTTTTTTAATCTGATTCCTGGAATCCCTTCACCCTCTGTCCCTACGATTTCATAAGCAAATAGTGTTGCCATGGCAACATTGCCAGGCTATTCTCCCATCTCTTGCTATTCAAACCTCCTGGAAATTGTACCTGGGCCCCTGGTCTTTTTGGAGGCAGAGGCATGGGACAGTATGAGATGAAGTGTCCCTACCCCCCCAACTCCTAAAGGAGCAGGCCAGCGGTTGTGACCTCAGGCCCCTGGCGCCTCTGGCCCCCTGCCTCCGCAGGGGCTGCTCACAGATGTGGGCTATCTGTCTGCCCCAGCTCACTCAGGCCATAAGCTCTGCAGGAACAAATTTAATAAAGGAGGAGAAAGAGGTCTAGAGATAACAAAACCCAGAGCCAGAGATGTCAGGGAGAGTGGGGGGTCCAGGAAGCTTTTTTTATTGGGGGGGGGACAGTCAGGAAGATGGGACAGCCTGGAGACACCACTGTGCAGCTGCATTGCAAACGCCCTAAGAAGACTGGCCTTCCAAGGCCAGAATCCTCCTTGCCTTCTACATTTGGAGACCCAGCTCATGCTGAGCATATCTCCCATTTGACATCCCCTCCCCCAGCAAGAAAGCAGGGCCAGTTCCGGAGGCCTCTGGAAAATCTCTTTAGGGGACCTTCCTCTCGTGCCATTGTCCAAACATGGAATAAAACTAAGCTAAGGGTTTAGCATCTTGTCCTGGGTCAGGCCTAGGGTCACTGGTCTCCCTCTTCCCTCTCTTCCTCTACCCCCAGGTGCTCCTGGGTCTGTCAGTGAGAAACCTGCAACCTCACAAAAGGACATACTTCCAAACTCCCAGAGCAGTCAAGTTGGGGCCCAGTGACAAGGAGGAGCCGGGAAAGTTTTGGTTTGGAAGGCTGGGGTTCCAGAGCTAGGAAGTGGCCACACCAGGAATCTAGAAAGTTGGACAGGGCCTTCGAAGGCCAGCCAGTCTGCACTGTACTTGACCAAAACCCCCATCCTTGGGGTGGCTAGGTGACACAGTGAATAGAGCACCGGCCCTGGAGTCAGGAGGACCGAGTTCAAATTTGGCCTCAGACAATACTTACTAGCCATGTGACCTTGGGCAAGTCACTTAACCCCAATTACCCTGCCTTCCCCCCTCCAAAAAGATAAAAAGAAAGAACCCCATCCTACATTGTCTAAAGAACCTGGATTCAGATCCCAGCTCTGCCCCCATTCCATGTGACTGTATGTCCTCTTCCTAATCCAGGCCTCAGTTCTCTCCTCTGTAAATGAGAAGGTTGGAATAGGTAAGTTTTGAGGGCCCTTCTGGCTTTGGATCTATGATAAGCCTAGGGCAGAAGTTTGGGCTTGCATACCTTCAGTGAAGGGAACCTTACTGCCTCCTTGGGAGAGTCTGCATTGGCCCTCACTGGCAGCTCTGGGCAGCCTTTTCTGGGCTTCCCTGCCAGTTCTTCCCACTGTGGCTGCTCCTGATCTGTCCTCTCTTCTCCAGGCTCCCCAAGCCCACTTTTCCAAGGCTTCGTACTGGGTGCTGCCCACACTGCCCTTTCTCACTCCTGCTTCATCTGTCCCTTCTGCCAGCTGCAGCTCATTGCCAGCATTAGCAAGAAGCTGTCCGTGCTACAGGAGGCCCAGCGGGGGCTGATGGAGGACATCAGCGCCAACACGGCCCTAGGCGGGGAGGTTGAGGCTGTGCTGAAGGCCGTCTGCAAAGCCAATGAGTTCGACAAGTTTCGGCTGTTTATCGGTGACCTGGACAAGGTGATCAACCTGCTGCTCTCCCTTTCTGGAAGACTGGCCAGAGTGGAGAATGCCCTCAACAGCCTGGACCCCGAATCCACTCAGGAGAAGGTGAGGAGACAGGCTGTGCTAGGCCCACTGGCCTTGGCCAGTAACCGCAGGCCCTTCTCAGGACTGGGCAGGCACAGCCACTTTTGAGTACTGGCTGGGGCCATGCGCACAGCCCACAGATTGCCATAGATTAAGCTCTGTCCTCAAAGAGGGGAAATCTTATAATCCTAGGAAGGCCGGAGGAAAGGAATCAAAGAATGCCCAGGTTGGAAGGGACCCTAAAGGCACACAGCTTGGCTGGACTGGAGTGCCCAGTGTCCCCAACAAGTTACCATGTAGCTTCTACTTGAACACCTTGCATGACAGGAAACTCACTGTGTACCTGGCAAGGAACCTGCCCGGATTGGCCCAGCTCTTCTGTAACCTTTGCCCTGTCCTGCCTCCCTCCCAATTTCCTCTCCCCACCTCCCTGAGGCCCATGAGAGTCAGGCCTTCCAAGATTTGGAGACTGACCCTCTCTGGGCCTCAATGGTCCTTCCCTTGATCCCTTGGACTATGGTCCCTTTTAAATCTTGTCCCTTCTGGGTAACATCCTCCTCATTTTGAAATGAGAAAGACAAATTGAGTGGTTAGAGACTAGACCATGACCTTTGTGGGAGAGGGGACAGTTACCCAGCAAGTCCCAGATTCTTCTTGCATGAGGATAATTTTTTACCCTGATTACCTTGACCTCTTTCCTTTACCCCAGCTTGCACTGATGGAGAAGAAGCGACAGCTTACAGAACAGCTGGAAGATGCCAAGGAGCTGAAAGAGCATGTGGACCGGCGGGAGAAGGCCGTGTACAACACAGTGTCCCGTTACCTACTCCAGGAGCAGCTCCAAGATTACCTGCACTTTGTGAAGATGAAGTCAGCCCTCATCATGGAGCAGCGGGAGCTGGAGGAGAAGATCAAGCTTGGGGAGGAGCAGCTCAAGTGTCTCCGGGAAAGCCTACTGCTGGGCCCCCAAGATTTCTGAGGCTCGGAGCGAGAGAAGTGGGGGCGGTGAGGGAGGCAGGCCCAGAGCTTCCCAGAGAGCTGGCCACAGTCCTGTACTTCCTCCATCCACCCGCCTCCTACTAACTGTCCCAGCCCCAAGAGCTGCCTTCTGTTGCTAAGAACCCAAAGAGACTCCCCTGCCCCCCTCCCAGCCCCAGAACCTGCTTCCAGATCCTTTCCAAGGAAGCTTGCCTTTGCCCATGGCCTCCTCTGGTCCAGTGCTTCCAGCAGAACCTGAACCCAAGCCTGCTGGGTCTATCTCAGCCTACAATCCTCTCTGCTTAGGTGGGTATTCAGCCCTCCTAGCCACCCTCTGGAGAAACTCAGAGGCAGAAAGAAGTGACCCGTCATTTATCTAAAGAAGCTGCACCAAGATTAGCTTTCCCCTAGAGCCTTGCTAGAATGAGCCAGGGGCAATCACCAAGCACCACCAAGGTCCACATGCACAAAACAGCCCCTTCCCACGTCCGTCAGTGGCCCTGGCTGGAGAATCCCTAGCATGAGCATGAATGGAGTGGTCTTTGTGTCTGGCCCACCTTCAGAACTCGACACAGCTGTCTCCATTGATGGAGAAGCAGCAGGTCAGGCCTGTCCTTGAGGGCACCACCTCCTGCTTTGGGATTGCAATCAGGAGAGAAGGGCTCGTTTGTCATGTTAGGATCATTCTTTCATTTTATTTATTTATGCTATGAAACCCGAATGAAGTAGGCATTTGAAGAAATGATCAAAGTTCGCCCCAAGAGAAGGCCTCTGACACTGCCCAGTGGCACTGCCATGCTAATGAGGACAAGCTATCTGCCATGCGATGCTGCCCATGGAGCCTGCTGCGACACAGGAATTCACATTTCCCTTAGTAGGCAAACATCCCACACCCACATTTCTGGGTCCCCGCTCTGTCAAGTTCTCTTCTCTCCCTCATTGCAGTCAATGTGCTGGCTAGCACCTTCCTCCTACTGGATGCACAAAACCCCATAAGGGAAACAAAGGCCTTGTCTGCTTAGGGGTGGCTCTATCTCACCTCATTTGGGCTCGTCATGTTCTAGGAAGGCCTGCCTGTGTGCTGGCCACTACATAAGGGCCAGTCTGTGCTCCTGGCCATGGCTAGGAGAAGACGCACTCAGTCTATTCTCTGGCTACTTGGACCAATGGGGAGGGGAGTCAGGCAGAGGCTGGAATCCGGTAGATGTTGGCTTGGAGAGAGTACAGTGGACTGCAGGTGGAGCAGGTGATTGACCTTGGCTCTTTCTCACCCATCAGAAGCTGGAGGCCAGTGGTGGGGCTCGGTGTCCCTCCCGCAAGGAAGTTGTTTGAAGGATCCCTCAGGGATGGCTTGCTTGGGGGCTATAGCCGTATAACCAGTGCTGCCTTCCTGTTTACTGTCTTTGAGACCAAGGGGAGAAATTCAAACAATTGGGATTTTGCCAAAGAAGGACCAGGGCCTTACTGAAGGCAGAATGGAGGTGAGCAGGCGGATTGTTCAAAGTAACACTAATGAATGAAGCTCCCAGTATGTGTAGCAGGCCAGACCTCGGGTTTCTTTAATGGGCCCTGGGGATGAATGGAGGGATTCTGAGACAGTAATAATGAGCACTGGCACCTAGGGAGCCAGCCCTTTAGAGGTGCTGAGGCTCCTCACAGAGTGCCAAGCTGGGCCCCTCCTAGGTGTGGAGCGAGAGGTCAAGCCCCATGCCCTGCCCCCCATGACTCACCAGTGGGCCATTTTCCTGGGCATCCCAAACAGGCCTATTCCCCCCCCCGCCCTGTCCCCCGCTGTCCACTCCCAGATGGTTCTCTCATCCCCCAAATCTGGTGCCTCCTCATAGGTGTACAGGTGGCTGCTGAGGAGGGAGATGCATTAAGCCCAGAGGGGGAGACCCTAGCAGTAAATCCTAAAGGGAAGCTCCCATGGGGGGACTGGGAGTAAGGAGGGGGCCAGTAAGAGAGACACAGTGGGGGAAAGAGTTTGGCAGACAGCAGGGTCCCAGCAGCCTGAGGCTACCAGAAGTTCCCAGAGAGAGACCTTGGAATCAGTGGGCACTTCACAGCAAAAGGAAGCAAGTTTTCACTCCTTTCCTGGTTTTCAAAATCTCATGGTCTGCTTCTGTATCCCGCCCCCCCACCCCGCCCGCCCCAGCCTTACCTTGTATCCCTGGGCCCAAAGGGAAGAAGGGCCCACTGCATTAAAAGGTGCTAAGAATGACCTTGTCTTGTGTTTCTTTGGTGGTGGGGAAGGCCCCCCAGATCTCCTCTAGGAGGATTCCCTTCCCCAAGAGCCCCTTTCTATTCTTGGGGCTAGACTGGGGGGATGGTTTCCATTCTCAGGCACTTGTGCTGCTGGCAGATTTCATGGCATCTTCAGGGAGCCGCTGCTGATTTGGGGGTGGTGCCATGTGAACAGGAAGCAGATCCAGGCCTCCGGCCCTGGCTGGAGTCAGGATGGACTGGACTAGGTGACAGGTGGAGAAGCGGGCTCCTGAGGGGCTCTCTGTAGGCTATATAGAGAGTGGCCTTGGGAACCCATGGGTGGGGAGGACCCACTGTGGAAGACTCAAGGAGAGGCCCAGCATTGGAACGCAGGGGGACATGTTGCTAAGGACCAGTTTGTGGCGTGTGCATGTCTGTGTGTACGCACACATGTACCTCTCTCCATGTCGAGTAAAATATCAACAAAGATCAAGCATTTCATTAGCACCTTAAGCCCTCCCCCCCCCCGCAACGCATTTTATAGATAAGGAGAGGTTGTGGCCTTTGTTCAGCTCTCTTTCCGCTATAACCCATTGCCATAAAGTAGGGGGCATGAGGCCTGGGCAAGTCACTTCTCCTCTCAGGGCCTCAGTTTCCCTCTTTGTAAAATGAGGACCAGGTAGGCTCTATGGTCCCTTCAAGTTTAGGGGAAGTTTACATTTTGCAAAGAAAGCCACAAAGGAATTCCTCTGCAGGCCCTGGGAGTGGGACAGACCCTGCAGGGTCTGCTTGGTCCTTGTTTCTTTCCCCACAGTCCTTTTGCTCACACCCATTCCACAGATTGCTAGGACTGGTCCCTTTACCAAGTGCCCTGGCCTAAATCCCTGCCCCACCCATTTGTCTACCTTGGGCCAGTCCCTTAGCAGGGGCTCCTGCTTCTGGGCAGGATAGCCTTGTCTCAAGCAGCCCCGCGCTGGCTCCCTTGGTGGGAGGTGGGGGGGGGGGGTGCTGATCTGCAGGCTGTCCCTGAGCCAGAGGCCTCTGCTGACAGCTCGGAATGACTGTGGTGCTCCCCTCCCCTCCCTGGCTCCCCCACCAGCCCAGAAGTTCATTCACTCATTTAGCTAGTCAACATGTTCAAGCGGCATCAGGTGGAATGTCCTGAGGTCAAATTCCAGCTCAGACCCTTCCCAGATGGTCCCACAGCTTGTGTCAAGTTCAGCAAGACACAGATTCCAAGGCTCTGTGGCCTCCCCTGGCCCAACCTTTTAGCACGACCCCCATGTCACAGCTCCCCTTTCTCTGGGGCTTGGAAGTCTACGCAATATTCTCACAACCCTGTGAAGGAAGTAGTGTGAGGACTTTTCTCGTCCCTATTTTACAGATGAGAAAACTGTGTCTTGTTGAGGTGACTTGGCCCAGAGTCCCATACTAGGAAAATTCACCACCAGCAAGGCAGTAAGGCTCTGAATCTGGGTGGGGGCCAAAGGGATCCCCAGAATGGTGGTACAGTCAGGAGAATGGGTAAGGGTTAGCTGGGTTAGTTCAGTTTGGGGCACAGTTTGGCGTTCTGGCGGAACATCCAGGTAGAGATGCAGGGCTCTGATAGGAGAAAGGGGGCAGCTCTGCTGGCTGAAGAGACAGGAAGTGGCAGTGGAGTCAGTGGAGAGAAGGGGGACCAGGGAGTGTGGGGCATCTTGAGAGCCAGCTGTCATAACAATGAGAAGGTCACTAGTGAATTTGGAATGAGCATGTTCAGTAGTGGGAGAAGGGGGAAGAACCCAGAGTGTGGCGCTCAGGAAATCTAGTGGCTAGTGGAGACACTGAGGCAGCAGATGTAGAGGGCTAAAGGTGGGCCAAGTGGAGAGGAAGGGGCTGAAGATGCAGGAGAGAGACAGGAGGATTAAGGGGGATGGAGGCCCTGGAGATGGCAGGAGAGGAAGCCGTCTAGAGTACAGGGAAGGGCTTAGCACCAATGGGGAGAGAGCTTTCTGCTGAGCCTGGACAAAGCCAGGTCACTCCTCTGCTCAGCACTCTTCACGGGCCCCAAATCTTTGGGGTGACATTCAAGGCCCTCCACAATCTCACTACTGCACACTCTGCCCTTAGCCCAACTGTGGTTGGGGCCACATCCTGGCTACACAGCCTGCCCTTTCCAACTTTCACACCTACACCCTATGGAATCATGGAAGAAGAGACAGAAAAGAGAAGAGGGTTAAGGTAAGAGCTGTGGGGGACAGACAGGAGAAAGGAGAAGACCTAGAGCCAGAGAGCTAAGGGCAGAGCTCCCAGCACCCCCTGGATGCCACCCTTAAATGCCCAGTCCTTCCTTCCCAGCTGTCCCAGCACTCCACTGGCTAGTGCAGTGTTCTCTACCAAAGCTCTCTATGAATGTGGCCAGGCCCCTTCCTAGACTGACAGCTCCATGAAGGCAGTACTGTGACTCTGGCATCTCCCCTCATGTTGGGCACACAGTACATGCTCACTAAATGGGGAATCCCCATGACTGAAAATGAGTAAGATAGATCTTGGATGAGCAGGGCTTCAAAACTTCCTGCCTAGTTGACCTTGGGCAAGTGCCTCAGTTTCCTCCTCTGTCAATTGAGGGGTTTAGACTAAGAAATGGCCCTCATCGAGAGTCCTTCCAGCTTCAGCTCTCGAATCCTTTGATAATAGAGAAGAGGAGAAGGCAGACCTCTCAGGTGAAGCAGGAGGCAGACCTGCCTGGAGAGCTTTCTGAGTAGAAGGAAGGGCAGCACTAGGCAGCTCAGGGAGTTTTCTAGGGAAGCTGGAATGAGCAAGGAGCATTCCATCCTCGGTAGATGATATGCTCGGCCTCCAGCCGGCACAGGAAATTGCAGGTGCCCCTTCCTGCTGCTCATCTACCAAGGTCCAGACATTTAGAAGCATGTCCTCCCTCACAGCACTGAAGCTGCTACAGACCTCGGGCCCCCAAAGCTCCAGGCCCACTGGTCAGGTGGCCCCCGTCCTTCAGTGAGTCCCCAGTGGCATAGTAGCTCCCAACCCCCACTAGGGAACTGCTGAGGCTGCAACCCCAAAGGAGGGGGGCCTTCCTGGCATCGTGGCCAAGGATCTTGCCTTACCTTGCTGATTCACTCATTGGGGCTTATAGGAGTACTTTGATTCCCCTATTAGTGAAGAGGCTTTGGGCCAGAGACTTCACTTCCAGAGGCAGAAATCCTAGAGGAGTCCCAGGGCCTTGTTCCAGGAGGTGGCTTCCTGCCCTGCCACAGCTTGGCAGAACACTGCCTTCTCCCCCCCAGGGGCTGTGACTCTGGTGAGCCCAGTCCCAGGTGTCTGGGTTGTGTGAGCCCTGGGCATTCCCTCTGCCCCGCCCCCACTTGCTGAATTCACAGAATGACAGTGTCTCAAAGTAGGCAGGGACCTTGCGCGTCATGGGATTCTACTATGCTCCAGAATGGGCCAAGGGTCTGGAATTTTGTCCAAGTTGGGGACACCCAGTATGGGAATGCACTGCCACCAACTCAGCTGATCATAGCTTGCCCGTGACTTATTATTGAAGTTCTAGGTAATTGCCTTCGGTCCAAGGTCACAGCTAATAAGTATTGCAGGCAGATTTGAACTCAGCTCTTCCTGTTTCCAAGCCAAGCACTCTGTTCACTACACCGTGCTGTTTTATATCCTCATGTAGACAGCTCTAGGCCCCAGAGGCAGCCCATTCCATTGGGGGAGAGCCTTGAGATGAACCCTTGCTATAGTACCTCTACCCTCATCGTCCTCTCCACTCCCACAAGGCAGCTGGGGCCTGGATAACTCCCCTCCATGGCTGTCACTCACACACTCCTCATTCCCTCACTTTTCTGTTCTTGCTCCAGCCTCCATTTGGTTTCCCTGCCTCAGGTCACTCCTGTGGCCCAGTGTCCTCCCCACTGTTCTAGAAGAATGTTCCTAAGGTATAAGTCTGACCAGCTCTGGCCCCTGCCTCCCAAATGCCTTTCATGCTTCCCTATTGTCTCCAGGACAAAATTTCACCTCTTTCCCTGGTGTGTTTGAAGGCTGGCTGCTGTCTCCTTCCCCATATTTCTGTCGGGGGCTCTACATGCCCTCCATATCAAACTTTAGATGGTTTCATTAAGGTGGCAGTGCTTGACACACAGTAGGTGCTCAGGGAACTGAATGAACCATCAAATGCAAGTGTGTCTTTGGCCAGCCCATGCCACTCAGGCCCAGGCTCAGAGGTGTGTCAACAGCTGACCCCTAGAAACTCGGTGTGGGACCTGCCAAGGCCTCCACAGCTGGGCTTGGTGCTGGACTGGGGGAGAATTATCTCTGCTCCTGGAAATGGGGACTGGTTCCCCACCCTCTGCAGGCCTGACTCAAGTCTCCGCCTTCATGCCCTGGGACTGGGAGACTTCTGTTTTCTGACCTGGGTTCAAATCTTGACTCTTCTTGTTACTCCTTCTGTGATCTTGGCCAAGTCCCGTCCTCTCCATTATGGTGGCTTTCTGGCCCATTCCAACCCCAGATGCTCTAGGCACAGAGGCTGGGAAGGGCCTTCTCAGAGAGGGCCAACCTCCTGCACTTCTTGATACTCGCCACCAGGTGGCAGCCTATCTGGATGGTCATCCTAAGATCCCCATGACTGCCTCCCGAGGAAGGGGCCATCTCTAGAACTGGGGCTCCAGGAAAGCGGGGGGATGTGCCCTTGGGGCTCCTCCAGGTGACTGAGTGATAAAGAACATGAACTGGGTAGTCCTGAAACCTGAGTTCAAATCATTAACTTAGTTTCTGTATGACATTATGAAAGCTCCTTCCTCTCTCTGAGCCTCAGTCTTCCCCTCTAGAAGCTGAGAGGGATGAGAGCAGATGTTCTCTAATGATCCAGGTTCGGCCTATGCATCCTGTGAGCCTCCACATGGGCAAACTGCCCCTCTCTCACCCAGTCCAGGTGCATCGGCTGCCCCCTAGGGTGTCTGGGACTCTCTGCTGAGCCAAGCCGCTGGACAGTAGGGTTGGGGACTTCTTAGTTTTCGGTTGGCTTCTCGAACTCTCAAGATGGGGGACAGGAAAGAGACAAAGACATGTGATACCCAGTGGGCTCCATGTCACTGTCCCCTCCACCCATCTGGACACTTGTGGGGGCTCACTGTGGCATCTGAGGAGAGTGGACTGTAGGCAGCGGGCTTTGGCCACAGGCTACCCGAGGACCTGAGGTGGCTACAGGAGGGGCAGGAGGGCGACTGTTAGGAGAGGGGGGACGCGAGGCATCTCTAGTCAGCCTTAGGGGAGCCATGGAAGCCCCCAGATGAGGGGGGAAGCTGATGTAAAGAGGAAGACGGAGCAGAGTGGGAAGGGCACTTGGTGCCGTTGAGTGAGCATGGCTCTGGCAGCCCCTCGGAGCAGCTTGGGTGGGGGGGGGGCCTTTCCCATCAGAGGACTTGGGGAGGCTTATTGGTGACTTTGGGAATTGGCCAACAGCTCTCCTGCAAGGCTCCCTGGGGACTTTTGTTGTCCTTCTAGAAAACCCTAAGAAAGAGGGGAGAGGGTGACCAGTGGACAAGGAGGAGTCTCAGGGGATGCCACTGTCTATGGCCATGACAGTCCTTGTCGTCTCCCTGCCCCCCACTCATACATCGCCACTTCCTGCTGCATGCGGGCTCCCCACCGCAACCGGCCTGAGAACTAGGCAGGCCCCCCCCCTCTTGTGGGAGTGGCATTGCAGCCTCATATCCCCATGGAGATGGTTACCATCACACCATATGCCCTCTTCTCCTGCCCCAGCGGGCCGCATTCAATTATCTTGTGCATTTAAGGGCCCTTGAAAGCCAAGGAGATGCAGTCAGCAAAGGGGCCATGTGCAGTCTGGGGAGATCAGCATCTTGGAAGATCAAAAGGGCTGCCGTGGGGAAGAGAAGACTGCCTTGTCTGCTTAGCCTCAGAGGGCTGGGAGGGAGGGGGAGGGGAGGAGAACAAGGGAGGGGAAGGGAAGGGAAGGGGAACAAGGGAGGGGAAGGGAAAGAGAAAAGAAATTGAAGGAAAAGAGAAAGTAAAAGGAAGAGAGAGAAAATGAAAGGGAAAGGGAAGGGAAGAAAAGAAAAGTGAAAATGAAGGGAAAGGGAAAGTGAAGGAAAAGGAAAGGGAAAGAAAAGGGAAGGAGAAAGGAAAAAGGAAGGGGAAGGAGCAGAGAGGTTCCAGTTTGCTGGGCTGCCTCAGGGGATGCTGGGGCTCTCAGGCCTAGTTTGGCTAAGCACTGGTGGGGGGGCCTTCAGTCTGAGCATGGGCTAGCCTAGACAGAGGGCCTCAGAGGAGGACCTGAGCCAGGGGTGGGTAAAGGCCTCTACAAACCTCTCCTTCTCCTTCTCCCTCTTGGGGGGCATTTTTAGCACTATTTTACCAGTGAAGAAGCGGAAGTCATGATAGTAGTAAAAGATCTGAGGAGCAAAGTTGTGGGAAGCAGGAGGGGCCACAATGTCCAGCCCCTAATTTTACAGATGACTCTGGGGTCTGGAAGTTTTACAGATGAGTCTGGTGCCTGGCCCAAGGTCATGCAAGGGGTTAGTGGTGAAGGCAGAATTCAAGGGCAGGGCCTGGGACACCCAATTCTGTGCTCTCTCCACCACCTCAGGCTGTCTCTGATGGAGGGGACAGGGCAGCCTTGCTACTTTGGAGATTTGGAAGAAGGGGGAACACTGGACTGGCTGTGGCCAGGGCCACTCCCAGCCCAGTGAGGCCAGTCCACCCAACCTCTGGCCAAAGGCATCCTGCCCCCAGCTCTGTGCCCCCTCCCCCAGCTAGACTGAAGAGCCAATTTTGTGCCTCCAGCCTTGCCCCTTTGTGCGTGGAAGCTTCGCCAAGCTGGGGAGCACCTTGCTTCCTGCCCCCTGGGGAAAGATAGGAGGCATTTAGGAAAGGCTGACTGACCTTAGGGTTGCCCAGGGTGAAGGCAAGGTGGACATCCTTCCTTCCTCCTCCCCCAGAGGGCTGGCCTGGGGCTGGAGGGGCAGAGAAGGCTGCAGGAGCTTATAAGGCTCCTGATCCTACTGGGCTTCTGAGGTTTACAAAAGGCTTTCCTCCAGCAGCCTTGGGAAGGAAGGAGGGAGGGCAGGAGGGCAGGATAAGGGTGCTTCAATGGGTACAAGATGCCTCTGATGAACATGCTCCCTCCAAAACCCTTCTCGGACTCTTGCCTTGCAAACTGGCCACAAGGCAAGCACTTCATGAGCCTCGGGCCATCCTCCTGTGCTTCTGAGGTAGTGTGAATATAGAGTGATTCCCCCATTTTCCAGATTTCTTCCGAGAGGCTGGGGGACACTGGCAGACAGCCCCAGGGTGGGATGGGGGGTGAGCAGTCTTCCCCACTTTGGGGTCACCTTGAAGAAATAGCACAGATCCCCAAGCAGACACTGGGAGCCCAGAAAAGAAGGGATCTGACCTCTGTCTCTTTTCAATGACAACTCGAGATTAAGACATTGCAGCTAAGTGAAAAATGTGTATTGTGGTCTGTGTGTGTGTGTGTATGTGTATGCATACATTCAGTTATCTTGAGCATCTAAGGGCTCTTGAGATCCAGGGTATACAATAATCACGGGGGCCCTGAGCAGTCTAGGGGACCAGCGTCTTCTAGGGGCACAAGAGAAGAGGATGTGTGGACTGTGAGTGTTGGGTGTGGATGCATGGTGTGTAGTTGTGTGCATGTGTGATGTATTGTGGGCTTGGTGTGTGTAGCATGTGTACATGTATGTGCATGTATTACATGTGTGGGGGATGTGTATGTGCGTAGTGTGTGTGCCTGTGTGTGGCTGCACCTGCACACCTGTCCTGGCTGGGCCTCTGGCCTCAGCTGGCTATTCTGGAGAACAGCAGTTAATGCCACCCATATTTCTCATTCTGTACTCTCCATGACAATGACATTTGTGGGAGCTTGGCAGCCAGGGTAAAGAGGCACCACCCAGCTTGGAGGTAAAAAAGGGATTCATTGTTCAGTGAGGCAGGGGGAGACAGCAGCCCTAAGAGCATTCCTCTGTGGGACCAAGGGCAGCTCCCCTTCCCTGTCCAGGGCTGTGCCCTATGCAGAGACTTAGGGAAACGGGCTGGGCTGACAGCTCCCTCACAGACATCTCCCGCCTGCCCAGGCTGGTGCCGAGCCTGCACTGCAGGGACTCATCCTCCCAGGCTGCTGCTGCTGCCCTAGGAGGGAGCTTTTCTCTTAGGCCTTTACCCATCTGATATAAGGGGCCCTTTACCTCTTGTTTCCTGAAGTCTCCCAACTCAACATCTCCCTCAGGCTGTGATTGTCACAAGGGCCACCCCACCCTGAATGTGGAACAAGGGGCTCATCAACAGACCAAGTCACAGGAGTCCAAGTGGAGTGGCCTTTGACCCCCAACCTCCCTAGGGAATTGGTTTACAAACTGTTTTCCAAACAATTTTTACCAAACAGTGAATTCTTATCCCTAAAGCTTAAATCTTTACATTTATCAAACACAATGTTACTATAATCATTTACTACTGTGTATCTACTCTCTTCCACTGATACCTCATTCTATTTCTTAGCCAGTACCAGATAGCTTTGATAATTACTGCTTTATAAAACAGTTTAAAATCTGGCACTGCTAGACTTACTTGCTTTATATTTTTTTTCATCAATTCCTTTGCTGTTCTTTTGTTCTTCCAAATGAATTCTGTTATTATTTTTTCTAGCTAATAAATTTTTTTGTAATTTAATTGTCATGGCACTAAATAAGTAGATTAATTTAGGTAGAATTGTTATTTTTATTATATTGGCTTGGCCCACCCATGAACAATTAATATTTCTCCAATTATTTAAATCTGACTTTATATAAAAAGTGTTTTCTAATTATGTTCATATTGTGCCTGGGTTTGTCTTGGCAAGTATAATTGTGGTAATTTATATTTTCTACAGTTATTTTAAATGAACTATCTCTTATTGTATCTTCTTGGAGGGCTTTGTTGGTGAGATATAGAAATGCTGATGATTTATGTGGGTTTATTTTATATCCTGCTACTTTGCTAAAATTATTGATTGTTTTAACTAGTTTTTTTTAGTTGAATCTCTAGGATTTTCCAAGCTTACCATCAATCATCTACAAAAAGAGAAGGTTTTATTACCTCATTGCCTATTCTGCCTCCTTCAATTTCTTTTTCTCCTCTTATTTCTTACTGCTAGCATTACTAATACAATATTGTTGACAATGGGCATCCTTGTTTCACTCCTGATCTTACTGGGAAGGCTTCTAGCTTATCCCTACTACAGATGATGCTTGCTGATGCTTTAGGTAAACACTTCCTATCATTTTAAGGAAAAAATCCATTTCTTTCAAGTATTTTTAATAGGAATTAGTATTGTATTTTGTCAAGAGCTTTTTCTGCATCTGTTGATATAACCATGTGATTTTTGTTATTGATATCAGTTATGTTAATAGTTTTCCTTATATTGAACAAGTCCTGAATTTCTGGACATAAATACCACTTGATCATAATGTATAATCTTTATGACATATTGTTGTAATCTCATAGCTAGTATTCTATTTTAGATTTTTGCATCAATATCCATTAGTGAAATTGATCTATAGTTTTCTTTCTCTGCTTTTGCTCTTCCTGGTTTGGGTATCAGCACCGTAATTATTTCATAGAAGGAGTTTAGTCCTTCTTTGCCTATTACTCCAAATAATTTATTTAATATTAGAATCAGCTAATCTTTAAGTATTTGGTAGAATTCACTTGTAAATCCATCTGGTCCTTCTGCTTTTTTCTTAGGAAGCTCATAGTTCAATTTCTTTTTAAAAAATAAGTTTACTTATTTATTCTATTTCTTTTTCTTTAATCTGTGCAGTTTATATTTTTGTAAGTATTCTTCCATTTTCCTTAAATTGTTGAATTTATTGGCATAAAATTGGGCAAAATGACTCGTTATAATTGTTTTCATTTCATCCTTATTAGTGGTATGCTCGCCCTTTTCATTTTTGATACTCGCGATTTGGTTTTCTTCTCTCTCTTATAAAATCATATTAACCAATGGTTTATCTAGTTTTAGTTTTTCTCATAAAATCGACTCCTAGCTTTATTTACTAATTCAATGGCTTTCTCACAATCAGTTTTAGTAATCTCATCTTTCATTTTCAGGATTTTCAAATTTGGTGTTTAATTGGGGGTTTTAATTTGTTCTTTTTTTCTAGTTTTTTTAAAATTGCACATCCAATTCATTGATCTGCTCTTTCTCCATTTCATTGATGTAAGAATTTAGAGATATAAATTTTCCTTTGATCACTGCTTTTGCTGTATCTCATAAGTTCTGATATGTTGTTTCATTATTATCATTTTCTTGAATAAAATTATTGTTTCTATGACTTGTTCTTTAATCCACTCATTCTTTAAGATTAGGCTATTTAATCTCCAATTGATTTTTAATCTGTTTCCATGGTCTTTTATTAAATGGAATTTTTATTGCATTATGATCTGAAAAGGATGCATTTAATATTTCTGCTTTGCCACATTTAACTATAAAGCTTTTATGGCCTAATACGTGGTCAATTTTTGTAAAGATGCCATGTACTGCTGAGGAAAGGTAGATTCCTTTCTGTTCCCATTCAGTTCTCTCCAGATGTCTATCATATTTTGCTTATCTAAGATTCTAGTAATCTCCATGACTTCTTTTTTATTTTTTTTTGTTAGATTCACCTAGTTTTGAGAGGGAAAGGTTGAAATCCCCACTATTCTGTCTATTTTCACCTGTGATTAATTGACCCTTTCCTTTAAAAATTTGAATGCTGTAGCACTTGGTGCATGTATGTTTAATAATGTTACTTCGTTTCTTATGTACCTTTTATTATGTTTATCTTTTAATTAAATCTATTTTACCTTTAACTTTATTTTAATTTATTATTGCTACCTGTGCCTTTTTGATATCAGTTGAAATAGAATATATTCTATTCCAGTCCTTTATTTTTACTCTATGCATGTCTCTCATTTTAAAAATCTGTTTCTTGTAAAAAACATATTGTCAGATTCTAGTTTTTGATTCATTCTGCTCTCCATTTCTGTTTTATGAGTGAGTCCATCCCATTCACATTCAAAGCTATAATTACTAGTTGTGTATTTCCCTTAATCCTATTTTCCCTCATTGTTTCTCTGTCTCTGTCTCTGTCTCTCTCTCTGTCTCTGTCTCTGTCTCTGTCTCTCTCCCCCATCCTTTCTCAGAAATCTAATTTACTTCTGACCACTGCCTCCGTAATCTATGCATCCTTTTAAAGTTTCTCCCTTATCCTATCCACTTGCTCTCCTATTTCTTTCTAAGTTAAGAATATTTTTATACCCTACTAAATGTATATGTTATTCCCTCTTTAAACAAGGTCAGATTAGAACAAGGTTTCTCTGCACAATCCACCATCCGCCCCATCGTCCCTTCCACCATGAAAACTCTTCCATTCACACTTCTTTTGTATGAGATAATTTGCTCTATTTATTTCTCCCTATCCAATTTTACTTCTTAGGATCATCCTATCATAATCAATTCAACCCAAGTCTTCTATCTATTTATATTCTTTCAAACTACTCTAGTAATGATAACATTCTTAAGACTTACAAATATAATTTCCCATACGAGAAGTAAACAGTTTGACCTTATTAAATCCTTTATGATTAGTCTTTCGTGTTTGCCTTATAATTCTCCTGGTTCTTCTCTGTCAAACTTTCTGTTCAGTTCTGGCCTTTTCCTCAATAATACCTGAAAGCCCTTTAGTTCATTAAATATACATTTTTCCTTGCAGGACTACATTCAGCTTTCCTGGGTAGGTTATTCTTAGTTGCTAACCCAGCCCCTTTGCCTATTATTCCAAATAATTTACTTAATGTTAGAATCATCTAATCTTTAAGTATTCAGTATAATTCACTTGTAAATCCATCTGGTCCTTCTGCTTTTTTTTTCCTTAGGAAGCTCATTTAAGGCTTGTTCAATTTATTTTTCAAAAATAGGTTTATTTATTTATTCTATTTCTTTTAATCTGTGAAGTTTATATTTTTGTAAGTATTCTTCCATTTTCCTTAAATTGTCAAATTTATTGGCATAATATTGGGCAAAATGACTCGTTATAATTGTTTTCATTTCATCCTTATTAGTGGTATGTTTGCTCTTTTCATTTTTGATACTCGCGATTTGGTTTTCTTCTCTCTCTTATAAAATCATATTAACCAATGGTTTATCTAGTTTTAGTTTTTCCCATAAAATCAACTTCTAGTTTTATTTATTAAGTCAATGGTTTTCTTACAATCAGTTTTATTAATTTCATCTTTCATTTTCAGGACTTCCAATTTGGTGTTTAATTGGGGATTTTTAATTTGTTCTTTTTCTACTTCTATTTTTAAATTGCATATCCAATTCATTGATCTGCTCTTTCTCCATTATGTAGAAGCTGCTAAATCTTGTGTTACCCTGACTGTAGCTCCACAATATTTCAGGTGTGGCAGGTGCTGGAAAATGGCCTTGGCCATTTTTGGCCATTACTTGAAAGTCACGTGGCGCTGTATTGCATCACCTCCCCCCCCCCCCCTCTTAGTATTTCATTTACACTTTTGGCGTGGGTATTTATCGAGGAGATCTCGGCCCTGGGACTGAACCGAAACTTCCCAGAGCAAAGCTACTTACACAGATTCGTTCTGTCAAACTTGGACTCGCAGCTTGCTATCTCTATTTTTGCTCTCCCTGGTGTAGGTATCAAACCATCTTTGTGTCATAAAAGGAATTTGATAGGACTCTTCTTTACCCATTAAAAGAAAATAGTTTAGTATTGGGATTAATTGTTCCTTAAATGTTTCATAGAGTTCACTTGTAAATCCTTCTGATCTTATGATGTTTTTCTTAGGGATCTCAATTACTTTTCTTCTTCTTCGTCTTTGAGGGGGAAGGTAGGGCAATGGGGGTTAAGTGACTTGCCCAATGTCACATGGCTAGTTTTTTTTTGTGTTGTGTGGAGGCCAGATTTGAACTCAGGTCCTCCTGACTCCAGGGCCAGTGCTCTATTCACTGCACCACCCAGCCACCCCAGGGAACTCAATTTCTTTTTCTAAGATAGGGTTATTTAAGTATTCCATTTTCTTTTCTGTTATTCTTCACAGTTTGCATTTTTGTAAATATTCATCCATTTCACTTAGGTTGTCAGTTTTACTGGCATATAATTGGGCAAAGTAACTCCTAATAATTGCTTTAATTTCATCTTCATTGGCAGGGCATTCACTCTTTTCATTTTTGATACTAGTAATTTGGTTTTCTTCTTTTTAAAAAAAAATCCAATTAAGCAATACTTTATTTTATTGTTTTTTTCATAGAACCAGCTCCCATTTTTATTTATTAGTTCAATGACTTTTTTCAATTTTATGAATCTCTTTTGATTTTCAGGATTTCCATTTTGGTATTTAATTGGGCATTTTTAACTTGTTCTTTTTCTAGTTGTTTTAGTTATATGCCCAATTTATTGATCTGCTCTTTCTCTGTTTTATTGATATATGCTTTTAAAGATATAAAATTTCCCCTAAGTTATTGCTTTCCCTGCTATGGTTTTCTTTTTAAAAACATTTTAAGGGGTGGCCAGGTGGCTCAGCGAGTAAGAGCACCGGTTCTAGTGTCGGGATGACCTAGGGATCAAATCCAGGCTCAGATACTTAGCACCACACCCAGAAATAACTGGCCGTGTAACCTTGAGCAAGTTACTTAACCCCAATTGCTTTAAAAAAAACATTTTAAACTCTTCTTTATTATTGAAGTGTATCTTTTGTCTTGTGTGGTTAAGCTCAGACTTGCAGGATAGGTCACCCAGGGCAGCATCCTGAACTCTACTGCTTTTCTGAACCCATTCTTCCATTCCCTGGTTTTCTTTCTAGAGGGTGTGAAATAGTCTTGTGTTATTTGAATGTCCTTTTCTTTGTATTTGAAGGTCTTTCTTCTGATGGCTTGCAGAGTTTGTTGTTTCAAAATTGAGTTGTTAAATGTAGCCACTCTGTGTTTTGGAGTTTGCAGCCTTGGGTTTTGTTTTTCTGGAGGCAGTCTGGGAATTCTTTCAATCACACTTTCATTTTCTGTGTTTATAAGCTCTGGGCAATTCTCTTCTATTATTTCCTTCATTTCTGGTGTTAAGGGTTTTTATGCTTTTCATGTTCTTCTGTGAAATCTATGGTCTTAAGGTTGTCTCTCCGCATCCTGACTTCAGTGTGTATTACTTGCATAGTGAGCATATTTTAAAAATGTTCTTGGTCTTTGGTTCTCTTCTTCTAAGTTTTCTTTCACTTCTATGTATTTACATATTCAATCTCTTGTTCTCTCTTTTGTTTTTTGATGAGTCTTGCCATTGTAGATACAAATTTTTCTTTTTTTCTTTTGGAGGGCAGTTGGGGTTAAGTAACTTGCCCAAAGTTACCCAGCTAGTAAGTGTGTCAAGTGTCTGAGGCTGAATTTGAACTCAGGTCCTCCTAACTCCAGGGCCAGTACTTTATTCACTGCACCACCTAGCCACCCCACTACAATTTGTTTGTTAGCAATTGGGGTTAAGTAACTTGCTCAAGGTTACACGGTCAGGTGTTTCTGGGTGGGTGCTATGTGTCTGAGCCTGGATTTGATCCCCAGGTCATCCCGACACTGGGGCCAGTGCTCTTACTCACTGTGCTACCTGGCCACCCTACAAATTTTTCTATTCTCATTTTTTGCTGTGTGAAAAAAACATAAATTTGACTCTCAGAATTCTCATTTCTCCTTTAAGCCACTCAGGAACACTGTATTGCCAGTTCACATTCTCTTTACATCCCACAGAATCCTCTGTCTCATCAAGAATTGGATAATTTTCCCTCATTGGCAGTTTGTACTCATTGATGTCTGAACTGGTTTAGTGGATCTGGAGGTAATATTTCATTCCATTGTTAATGTTTTCCCAGTTGATTTATCTGTTTATATTCAGGGTCTTTGAATTTTCTTCTTCCTGAAATATTTGGTACTCTCAGAATCTCCTCGCCCCTTACTTCTCTTATCACTCACTTTTTGACTCCCTCTCCTTTGATGGGGGTTTCCTTGGGGGGCAGACCTCAAAGTGTCTCAGCCTTCCCCTACTCTGGGCATTTCACAGTTCAAAAATATAGGTATCTGCCCCAACTGACTTTTGGATGGTCAGAACTGGCCCCAGATGGATGCTGTGGTCTTTCCCTCAGGTTTGGTGGTATGCTACACAGTTCCACCTCCCCCAATTCCCACACCCAGATTGTCCTGTTCTGCTGATTTGGCCTGCTCTCTTTCTGTTCCTTAGTTGTCTGGCTCAGCACCAGCAGTTCAGAGACTGCTTTACCCAGCACTGACAGTTCAGAACTTTGTACCCTCCAGTAGACTTTTGCTTCTGAAGGGATGTGGCCAGACTGGCTGTAGAAGTCCAAGCAAATATCACCATCCTGGAGCCAAGGTCTCTATAGCACTGGAAAGAGGGAGGGGAAAATGGGATGCAGGGGTCGGTTTTGAAGTCCGTCTGTCTTATCCTTGGGTCTGCTACTAAAGCCTCCTTGCTCATAACCTGGGAGGTGGGAGAGGGGCACTGAGTGAGCTCAGGGTCAGTTCCTGAGTTTGGTAAAACAAATGATCTTCTTTTAGATTCTGTGTGTCGTTGTTGTTAGGTCTTTGTTCAGTCCTGTCCAACTCTTCATGATCCCATTTGGGGTTTTCTTGGCAAAGACACTAGAGTGGTTTGCCATTTCCTTCTCCAGCTCTTTTTACAGAGGAGGAACTAAAACAAACAGGGTTAAGTGACTTGCCCAGGGTCACACAGTTAGGAAGTGTCTGAGGCCAGTTTTGAACTCACAAAGATAAGTCTGCCTGACTCTAGGCCCAGCATACTAGCCACTGTATTGCTAGACTATAGACATAGATGAAATTGCTTTATGTTTGGTGCATCATTTCTGTTTTGGAGAGATTTGAGAGCTTGTGGGAATTGGAGAAAATGTCTAGTCCACCATCTTGTTGGTCACACTGCTTCTTTTTCTAGATGTTCACTAATCACTTCTTGAAAAAGTTCTAGAATTTTGCTGATAATTCTAGTCAAGATCCCTGACCTGCACATGGCATTCTCTTTCCTTTGAGAAAGTCATATCCTTGGTCCTTCAGTTCAGTGATCTCTCACTTGTTCTCCCCTTTTTCCAAGACTGCTGATGGCGGCTCAGCACTCCCATCTGTCAGTTTTTTTCAAGACCATGGAATGTAGTTAGTTTGGGCTTGGCAATGGGATCTGATCGGTTGCAGCTAGACAGTCTTTTACTGGCCGTTTGCTTTTTTTACTTTTAATTCTTTAGTTACTATTTGTGTTTTGTCTTCTCTAGCCCAAAGATCTTGCCACAGCAGAGGGAAGCAGAAAAAGAATGGAGAATTCTGTCTTCTCTCTCTTACCTGTTATTGTGGTCTCATCAGCCCTGCTCTTTGGATCTTCCTCTTTTTTGGTCCTTAGCTCCATCTTCTCACCTTCAGGAATCTTCCACCTCCTTCCTTCCACCAAATCCTAGAGTTCCCCCTTAAGTGACTTTGTGCCATTTGTACATGTTCTCTATTGATTCATCAACTAGAATGCAAGCTCCTTGAGGACAGGGACTGAACATTAGGATCTGTGCTTTTTTACTTTGGGAGGAAACCCCCTTGACTCAATGAGGTCAAATGAGATAATATTTGCTTAGCACAATGCTGGGCACATAGGCAAGGCAGTGCTTAAGTGTTTCTTCCATTCCATTCCAGAACAGCTCTTACTTGCAGTATGGTTAGAGGATTAGCCATTTGTTTGCAGGAACTAAGAAGTTAAGCAACTTGCTGCTTTGAAGTAGTAGCTATGTAATAGACTCTTGTGGAATGAATGAATGAATGAATGAATGAATGCACTATTGTCCCCTAAGGCCCTCTCTGAACTTTAGTATTCCTGACACTGCTGTTCCAGGACTGTGCCATGTTCCTATATCCCTTCTGCATTAGCTGGGACGTAGGAGAGCCCAGATTAAAGGCCCAATTCCTCCTTGTGGCCACAGGGCTGGGCTTGTCACTATACAGTCACAGTGAGTATGCCCATCTCCTGGGGCTGCTGTCTGAAATCTGGCCCCCCCTGTGCCTCACCAGCCTCTTCTCCCACCAGGCCAGCCTCATTTCCACCCAGTGGCAGCCAAGAGCTTTCATGAGTGGGTCAAATGATCAGAAGAGTGTTCCTGCCATAGATGGTTTTCACAATTTCCAATTGATCCAACCCATGACTTAAAAAAGGTCTAGAAAATCTTGGTTATAAGGGATGGCTCTCTGGGGAGGGGGGATAGGGGGAGGGGGAAGAATACAGGAGAAAATTCAGGTGATATAAAAACAGATGATAGCAAAAAAGTATTTTTAAAACACCTTGAATGAATGAATTAATGGATGAAAAATGCATTTCTTAAGCACTTATTATGTGCCAAGCACCAGGGATATAAATAGAAAAAGCAAAGGCAGTCCTTGCCCTCAAGAACCTTATATTCTAACAGGGGGAGTCAATATACAGTGGGGAGTGGTGGCCAGAAAGGGATGATGAGTGGGGCAGAGGAGAGTAATTGACACACTCCATCCAGGGACAGTGGCAGACTGGGTGTGATCATGATTCCAAATTCCAGAAAAAAAAGAGTAGAAAGGGAGAAAGAAAGGGTCCTATGGAGGAGGCTGCCACAGGACTTGGAATGAAATGAAGCTTCTGCTGGAATAGTGACACTGGCCCCCCCCCCCTCCACCTTGTGCTGTGTGCTTACTCTCCCCAGGGACACCAGCCACGCGCTGCCTGTGGCCACCTCATCTTTTGAGCACTGGCCCAGCCCCGCCCTCCAGGAACACCTGCCTCTTGGCATTGTAGGTACTCACATCTCTCAGTAGTCAGCAGGCCTGCCACCTAGTGAGGAAAGGCTGCCTAACATCGTCATCTGCATCTAACCTTGGACCAGCTGTTTTCTGTGCCCAGGCTGTTCCTGGGAAGGTACCACTGCCCTCCTTTCTATTGAACAGCTTGTGGTGAGACCCGTAATGGAACCAGCCAGTAGGGGGTTCAATGCATATTGAACACAAAGTCAGAGGTAGAATCAGCATCCTTGGAAACTGTGGGCCCACCTCCCTCATTTTACAAAGCTGGGGTGAGTTCGGTCTTGTCCTCCTTTTACAGAGGGGATAAACTGAGGCTCAGAGAGGGTGTAATTCTTGATTGCTCTTTCTTGTCTACTAATGACTTGGCTCATTCATATGTGGTGATGTCCTGGTTGTGGTTTGGTCTAATAGATGTTTTCCCATTTTGTCAGGTGGTTGCTGCTAAAGAGTGGAACAGATGAGCTGGCTGTCTTTGGCCAAGGTAGGAGGCTCTGGTTTTCTGTTTTGATTGAACCAGTGAGTACCTCCTCATCCCCCCACCCCCCCGCACCAAATCCTAAAGCTGTCTGTGTAAATGGGCTGCTGCTTGGCCCAGGGCCTCCAAAGAGGAAAAGTGATCTACCTCTTGTCCTCAAGGAGCTTCTACTTTGAGGAGGGTGATACAATGTGACTCCAGATCCCTGTATTTGTATCCCAGCAGGGAGACCTTGAGCTACCCAGCTCCCACATCCCATTCCTAGAAACCTCTCCCTGCCCACACCCATCTTTTCCTCATTTCTTCCAGTCCCAGAGGTCCTTCTGCTTTCCAAGGATAAGCCTTTCACCTGTACTTTTGGACCTGTCTCCTCTCATCTCCTCTGGGAGTGACCTCAGTCAGTTAGCCCCTCCTGTCTTATGCATCTCAAGTCTCTTCTCTTGACTTTCTTCCCCCTTTTCTACAGACATTCTCAAGTCTTCACAGTGCCCAACCTTCTCTTTGGATCTGGTCTTTGGAAACTGACATCTACCTCAAGGGACTACTAGACCTTGATCCAGCTGAGCTTTAAGGCTGTCATCCCCTCTCTGGTCCTTGCTGCTAGACTTATAGATGCCCTCACTTCCTGTTTACTTCTTAGCCCCACTCAATCTATCATCCAACAATCAATGAACCGACAAGCCCCTGTTAAGCACCTGCTCTGGACTGTGCACTTTTCTAGGCTCTGGAGGTACTGAGACAAAAACAAAACAGTCCTTGCTCAATAGAACTGCTGATCTCCTGAGCTGCTCTGGCCAAGGGCCTGAGTACCACGGCCAGTGGCCTTTTTTTCAGATCCCCTTAAGTCCTTGGCAGCATTTGGCTATGTTGCCTAGCTTCTGCTTTGGCAACCATGACACTTGCCATCCTGTTTCTCTCCCTCTCTGTCTCCTCTGCTGGGTCACTCCCTAAATATGGACATCTCCCAAGCCTCTGTCCTGGGTCCTCTTCTCTCCTTTCCCTCCAGTCTCTTGATCTGTTGGTGTTTTTATACAGTCCCGTCCCCACCCCCCTCCCTAAGACAGTGTGCAGTCTGATATAGGTTATACATGTACAGTCATATGAAACATATTTCCACATTAGCCATGTTGTGAAAGAAGAATCAGAACAAAAGGGAAAAATCATGAGAAAGAAAAAACAAAACATATCAGCCTGATGTCAATGATTCCCAAATTCCTATTTCCAGTACTGTCTTCTCTCCATTACTCATTCTTGTATTTCCATGTGCCTGCTATATACCTTCCCCAGGCTCTGTTGTGGGCACCTTCCACAGAGGCCCGGCATTTTCCCTCCAAAATCTGCCCCTGCCTGCCTTCTCTTTCTGTTGTTGGCACCATGATTCTCCCAGCTAATGAGGCTTACAAATCAGTCACTTGGCGTCTTCCTCCTTTCTATCGCCTCATTGTATGGCCAAGCCCAGTCACTTCTCTAGAACAGTGGTGTCAACCTCAAATAGAAGCAGTGGCCTCTAAGCCATACATATGGACCCCTGCAGGCTGTGTAGTAGTTTAAAACACACATGTTAATATCTGTATTTGATTGATTCTGCTAAGTGTTTCCCAATGACATTTTCATCTGGTTTTGGCCCCCTCTGGAGGTCTGCAGGCCATGTGTTTGATCCTGCCTCTGATTCTTAGCCCATCTAGAAAACAGGGATGATCATGCCAGTCCTATTTACTCCCTTCTGAGGGCTCTGGAGAGGCTCCAGGGAGCTAGGGCTTTAGGAAGACTTTTCCAAACTTTATAGCTCTAGAGGATTGTTGATTGTGGTTTCCTTCCTCTTCAGTTTGGCATCTTCCCACCCCCACCCTTACAATCATCAATCAGTCAAGATTGGTAAGCATTTATTAAGCACCTACTATGTGCCAGACATTGTGCTGCGTACTAGGGATACACAAAGAGGCAAAAGGTAGTCTCTGCCCTCAAGGGTCTTATAATCTTTTTTTTTTTAATCACTTATTTATTTATTTTTAGTTTTCAGCATTCACTTTTATAAGATTTTGAGTTCCGGATTTTTTTTCCCTTCCTCCCCTCTCCTGTCCCCTCCCCAAGATGACATGCAATCTGATATAGGCTATATATGTACACTACTATTAAACGTATTTCCACATTAGTCATTGTACAATGTGGTTGTTACTATGTACAATCTTCTCCTAGTTCTACTCACTTCACTCAGCATCAGTTCATATAAGTCTTTCCAGGTTTTTCTGGGTCTACCTGCTCCTCATTTCTTATAGCATAATAGTATTCCATTGCATTCATATACCACAGCTTGTTCAGCCATTCCCCAGTTGATGGGCATCCCCTTGATTTCTTTCTTTTTTTTTTAAGCAATCGGGGTTAAGTAACTTGCTCAAGGTTACACGGCCAGGTGTTTCTGGGTGGGTGCTAAGTATCTAAGCCCGGATTTGATCCCCAGGTCATCCCGACACTGGAGCCGGTGATTTTACTCACTGAGCCACCTGGCAGCCCATCCCCTTGATTTCTAATTCTTTTCCACCAGAAAAAGAGATGCTGTAAATATTTTTTGTACATGTGGGGCCTTCTCCCTTTTCTGTGATCTCTTTGGGATATAACCCTAGGAGTGGTATTGCTGAGTCAAAAGGTATGCACAATTTTATAAAGGAACTTATAATCTAATGGGACAAACAACATATAAATATATACAAGACAAGCTATATATGTGACAAATAGGAAATAATGACCAGAGAGAAGGCACTGGAATGAAGAGTGCTTGGGGAAGGCTTCTTGTAGAAGAGTGGATTTGAGTTGGGATTTATAGTTGGAGTTGAGGAGGGAAAGCATTCCAGGTCTGGATCACAGCCAGAGAGAGTGAGCAGAGAGAGGAGATAGAGGGGCTTGTTCTGGGGACAGCCAGGGGGCCAGTGACATGGGATCAAAGAAAGTGTTGTGGAGTGAGGTGTAAGAAGATTACAAAGAGGTCTTTGAAAGCCAAAAGAAGATCATCGACATTTTCTGCTCTGATTGGTGTCTACCGTGGCTTAAGTCCTCTAGCAGTTTGTAGGGCAGGCTGTCCTCTGAGACTGCTCATGGAACACTGGACAGTCCCAATACAGACAGCCAAGGAGTCCAATTGTCTGGAATTGTCCCACCTTCCAGCAAGAATGCTCCCCAGCTTTGTTTGCTTCCCTCTTGTCTATCCAGCCAGTTTTGCTGGAAGCCTGGGCTCTCTCTGCTTTTCTGTGGTTATTGACAGTAGCTGCTGCCTTCTTTCCCTGCCCAGTTCCATTGCCTCACATCCTCTGTCAGGTCTTTATTGTTCAACTCTTTGTGAGCCTATGGAGGGTTTTACATCTGGTCTTTTCACTATAATGTGCCATCTACTCTCATCCCTTCCACCTTGTACTTATGTGGTTTAATTTTTTGAACCTAGGAGCAGGACTTTCTATCTATTCCTGTCCAATATCATCTCAGTATATTTGACTCATAATTCCATCTTGTTGAAATAGCTTCATATCCCAATTCCCTCATCCAAAGAATAAATGATACCTGTTCATATTGTGGCCTTCACAGATCAGATAAGTGTTCCAAGGAGACATTGTCACCCAGCTCTTGGGTCAGAGGGCTTTGGTTCAGATCCTGCCTCTGATGCTTACTAGCCGTGTGACTTTGGTCGCCTCCCTGGGACTCAGTTTCCTGATATGTAAAAATAATTAGGGGTCAGATGGACTAGGTGGTCTGTGAAGTCCCTTCCACATCTAGGTCTATATGAACTTTTGCCTTCATCCAGATCATTTAAAAAAGGGCCAGAATGGAGCACCAGCCCTGGAGTCAGGAGGACCTGAGTTCAAATGCAGCCTCAAACACTTGACACTTACCGTGTTTCCCCGATAATAAGACACTGTCTTATTAATTTTTTTGGAAAGAAAAACACGAGAGGGCTTATTTTTCAGGGGAGGGCTTATGTTGTCCTGCCTCAGCTCTCCTCCGCGGCACTGCTCTCAATGGCGCCAGCAAGCAAATCACTGGGGAAGAACAGGATGACGCGCTCACTGCTGCAGCTCTGATTGGATGCAGCTCGGAGCGCGGCGTGCATTTCACCCGGGGGGGGGGGGCGGTGCATACAGAGGGTACCGTAATGTAGCGTGTAGCGCAGGGGATCACCTTCACTACAGTAGCAATCTCAATAGGGCTTATTTTCGGGGGAGGGCTTATTTTAGAGGAATCTTACACAGTAAGGGGAGGGCTTATTTTCGGGATAGGTCTTATTATCGGGGAAACACGGGTACTAGCTCTGTGACCTTGGGCAAATCACTTAACCCCAATTGCCTTGCCTTCTCCCCGCCAAAAAGGAAAAGAAAAGAAAAAGGCCAAGGCCAGAGTCACAGAGTACTCCAGCAGAGACCTTTGTCCAGGTTAGTAAAGGTCCATTACCTTACATTTTTTCCAGATGTGGTTAATCAACCAGTTATGCATTGACCTCATTGTACTATCCTCCAGCTCATCCACAAGGATATCAGGAGTTAAATCCCCATAGTACTGGGCCTCCAGCATTCCTCTGATTTCAATTTGAAGCTCCTTGAGGGCAGGGACTGTCTTTTCTCTCTTTTTGTGTCCCCAGAGCTCAGCCCAGTGCCTGACACATAGTAGGTACTTAAGAAATGTTTATTGATGGATTGAGTCAAAGTTACCCATGCCACCTATTGGCACTTTAAGGTTTGCAGAGCATTTTGCTCATGTGAGCTTTGTGATGGACATATTATTATTATACCATCGTAGAGACATAGAACCTGAGACTCAAAGAGGCCCTGGAGATGATGGGATCGTAGGCCTAGAGCTGGAAGGAGCCTTGGAGTCTGCTTAGTTCAGCCCCATATTTTATTGATTAGGAAGCTGAACCCTCTGCCCAAGATTCCATGCTGTCTCCCTTTCACTCTTAGCAGGTACATACTCAGTTCAGAAGCTCCTGCTGGCATTTGTCCCATTACTGTCAGAGCTGGCACTGGAACTCAAGGCTCGGGGCTCCCAGGCATGAAGGAAAGAAATAAGAACATCCTTAGGGGGTCCTAGCAATTGTGCCCTGCCCTTGGCTCCTTTTTTTTGAAAGATGAAGTTACCCAAGTTCAGTTGGACCCTTGTAGCCCCTGCTGCCCACGCCTTTGGCACATTCTCCTTGGAATCCTAGTGCTGCTCAACACCCCTCCTCCTCTTTTGCTCACAACTGGCCTCCTTTTTCACTGGGAAGGATGAGGCTCTCTGCACAAGCTTTTGCCTCTTGCCTTGTCCTCACCTTATTTATGTTCCCTTCTAGTCTTGTTCTTGAGCCTGGATCCCATGGCTGCCTTTCCTCTCTGTGCCCTTGCTCCATCCCTTGCCCTTCTCTCTCTGGCATCTTCAGTCTGTCCTTTGTTTCTGGCTGGATGTCCTTTTGCATTGTGCTTAGGCCCAGGGGATCCTGGAACTTGGCGGGACCTTTGAAGTGGTGAGTGCAGTTCTCTTATTTTCTAGGTGAGGAATGTGAGGCTCATGGGAGTACTAGACTCACATGGGCCTAGAGTCACATGAGCACTAAGTGAGGGAGCTGGGCTCGGGCCCCAGGCCCTCTGATCCAAGTCTAGCGCTCTTTCCCGCTACACACAAATTTCCCTTCTGCTCTCTTATCTTGGGAAAAAAAAACAAAAGCAAACCCAAGCAAACAAGCCATCTCCTCACCCCCTCCTGAGTTCTCCCTTTCACTTCCAAGCTTGTCCAATACGTGGCCTCTGACCCCGATGACAGTCCCTTTCTCCCCTCCTTCTGGCTTCTCTCCCTGACACTCTCAGTGGTCCCTTCTTCCTCAGTCTCTTTGCTCCATCAAACATGACCTGCTTGCTTCTGAGACACCACATTCTTGTCCTCTAAGGTCTCCAGCTGCTGCTTCTTTCTGTTCTTGGAAACATCTTCCTCCCTCCACACCCTGAAGATGAATATTCCCCAAATCTCTGTCCTTGATAAACTCTGCCTCATTTCCAAAGGACTCACCACCCAGCTCCTCCTGAGTTACCCCAGACTCCAAATTTCCCATACTCTCCCTCTGTCTCCCTCTCCCCAATTCCCAGCTTTACACTCTAGTGTTAACGTAGATCCTTTGGCCTCCATAGCCAGTCCCTGGGAACTAAGATGGACTGCCTTCTTTCCTCTGCAAAGGAAATCACATCCATATCTCCCTTTCCATCTCTAGTTCTAGTCCTCATTGCCTCTAGGTCCTCAAGTGCATTCTGTGAAGTTGGGATTCAGTCAGAGGGCCATACTTGAGGACCTAGAGGGCCGCACGTGGCCTTGAGGCCGCAGGTTCCCTACCCCTGTTACAGTAGCTTACCTTGGCACTCAAAGCCTCCCCGAAGCTGGCCACAACCTACCTTTCCAGCCTGATCTCTCACAGAACTCTGTTCCAGCCATGTGGACACTACGACTTGTCTTGTCCTTTTCCTATCATCATGCTGGTGTTCTTCTGTTTCCCTTCATCCCTGGCATTTCAGAGTTGGCTTCTCCAGACAAAAGCTGCCCACTTTCTTTACTAGCTGCCATCACTAGATCTTTTGGGCCTCAAAAGCCCAGAGTGCCTCATTGTCCTTTCCTCTTGCCTGGGAAACTAGCATCAGCATTGGATGTAGTCCTACCCCTGACCTCACCTGCTTCCCAAGGTTCCAGTTATCAATGAGGCACAACCAATATTCCTTGCATCCCTCATGGAAGCATTCCGAAAGCATAGTCCCAGATTTGGAGTCAGAGAACCTAGGCTCTGCCACTTAGCCCCTGTATGAGCTTGGCCAAGTGTCTGGGTCTGTCTGGTCCTCATTCGAAATCTGAGCTAGATTTGAGGATTCCTGAATTTACCTTCAAACTCTCAGTTGCTATGCCGTCATATCCATAGATAAAGCCTGTTTTTGAAGGAGTAGGGAAGGCATGGAGAATTTCCTGAGGCTCAAAGACACATGGGTGTTGCCTAGGGGAGCTCTCAGCACCTAAGTGGCAGAGGTGGAATTTGAAGCCAGATCTTCCTGACTCAAGCCCAGAATTCTATACACCATTATGGACAATAGCAATCAAGCAGAAGAATAGAGTAATTTTATTTTTATCCTAGGACAGACAATCAGACAATACAAAATAATAATAACTGCAACAGGGTGACTGATTAGATGTGGGGAGGGAGGTGATGGTGACAGAGTGGGAACAAGAGGAAGGGAGGGAGGAAAAAGGGAGAAAGAGGGAGAGAGAGAGGGAGGGAGGGAGAGAAGGAGAGAGAGGGAGGGAGAGAAAGGAGGAGGGAGAGAGAGGGAGGGAGGGAGGGAGAGAGAAAGAGGGAGAAAGGGAGAGAGAAGAATTCTAGATAATAGGGGTGGGACCCACCTGCAAATGAGGTGTCTGGGTTTTGCCTAGCCTGGGGAGATGGTAATATGTTTAGCATAAATAAAGGGGACAGCCAGAGGCCCAGCTTGGAGACTGGGAGTGGGGATTTAGGAGATGGTAAGGCTGTTTTCAGATACAGTGAGTTTGAGAGAAAGTGACCAATTATTCAAGTGGCTACTTTGGAATGTACAACTGGAGCATGGAAGCAATGTCGGCCTGGAGATTCAGCCCATCTACGAGGACACTGAAGTAGCCTCATTAGATAGATGTTATAATGGGATTTGTTAAGATGGCCTTGTCTTCATGGATCTTGGTTATCACCCCCTCCTTTCCTCGCCCGAGCATACATTGCTCAGAACAGGCACTCAGGAAGGAAGGAAGAGAGAGAAATGTATGAGAGGGCCATAATCAAGGCTGGCATGACAGGCCTGGACTCCTTGCTACCCCCTTGAACAGTTTACTTGCTGTGGGAGTCTGGCCAGGGCATTTCAGCCCTCCCCACCCCCCAGTTTCTCAAGCCCATCGGGTGTGCTGGAGGGGTAGATTCAGTATATCCCCATGAGGGCTCTTCCTTCCCCTGGCCACCCTAAACAATCAGCCTTTTAGAGCTGGGAGAGGGATTGTTTTCTGCCTCCATTTCCCTGATGTCTAGTTCTCCATCATCTCCACCTTTACCAAGGGCTGGGGCTGGTCTTTACATGGTGACCCATCAGCCCTAGCCTGGTGAGCACCTGGATAAATGTATGTTGGACCAGACAGACACAGAATAGCACAGGGCAGAGGGAAGTGTGAAGGATTCAGGATCAAAGGACCTGGGTTCAAATCCGGGGCTTGCTACTTGCTGTTTGTGTGACTGTGGGCAAGTTACATCCCCTCTCTGTGTCTCAGTAAAATGAGGGGCTGACACTAGAGGGTCTGTGTGGTCCTTGCCAATTCGACCTCTAATCCCAACCCTCAAATTCCCCTGAGAATCTGAAGAGAGGCAGGAAAGGAAGGATGAGAAGAGGAAAACAAGGCAATTCAACAGCAACAAAATGACTGTGCTCACGGCCCTCCCCTCATGCACACACACACTCTCACACACAAGCATCTTTTACCTCTTGAATTCCTGCTTGGCCTATAAAGTTAAGTCTAGTCTGAGCCCTCCAGCCCCTCCCCCCACACTGAGGTGGCCTCAGTGACCTCCAAGGGGCCTGTCCGTTTGCTCCAGAATAGCATAGCATCAGCTCGGGCTTTGCCTCCTGTCTCACCGCATGCCTATGGACAGGGTGAATATTGGTTCAGTTGAAGCAAAGCCATGCTGATTTCTTCTTCCCATACTAAGCTGTGTGGGAAGAATTCTTCTTCTGGGCCTAGGACAGACCATGGCATAGAAGTCCCTTGTTCACACTTTCCTCCTCTGTGAAATGAGAACTTGGACTCTGTGACCTGAGATAGCTTTTCCAGCTGGAATTCAATGTCCATCAACTTTGTGTCCCCCCACCTTGGGTGTTTGTTGGTGTTTGTGGGATGGCAATTCTAAAGACCCAGTTGTATGAACAGAGTCAGGAGAGATGGTAGCTCTTTCTATGGCAGCTCTGAACTCCTTTAGGGCTGGGACTGGGTGGCAGTGAGCTCTACACCCCCAGCATGGGGCATTTCCCAGCCAACAGTGGGACCCCAAGGTTGGGGGTCCAGCTACAGTGGGACTGCAGTGGTTCAGTCCCTCTCCCGGCCTTCTTGTCCTTTGCCTGTCTCTCTTGGTGTCTGGCAGGAGCCTCAGGGGCTGGGGCCAACAATTCAGGCTTTAGTGCAAATGCAAGTAAAGTCTGACTTGCCAAATAAGCAAAGGCGAATGCCTGCTTCTTGATTGATGGCATCTATCAGACGAGAAGCCCTGCTTCTCCCACGTGGCACCTGGGAGCCTTGTCCAAGCAAGGAATAAAGAAGGACCTTTGGACACCAAAAGGCAGTTTGAACTGTGGTGGAGGGAAGAGGGAGGAGTGAGCCTGGAAACTGCTGCTTCAGCAGGAAACAACTTTGCTGAGAGTCCCCCATTGGCAGAGGACAGGTGGACCTTCTTGAAGCTCTCTCCCCTGGTACCTTTCACACTTAGTCAGACAGAAGCTGGCAGCAGCCAGTGGAGTGATTCAGTGAGCATCACTCACCTGTGGTGACCAGTCTGGCCCTTGGGTGCCGGCAGAGAGTTTCATAGTCAGTAGACAGGCAGGGTCGGGCCAAGATAGGACACCTGGCTACACCTGCCATGAATTACCTGGAGTAGGCACATCTACACAAGCTGCTTCGATTTCACGTTGGCAGGAATATCCTGAGCATTGGTCAGTTGCCTCCTGTTCCCTAAACTCTGCCCAGGTCTGCTCCTTACCTTAGGATCCTAGGCCAGAGGCACATTTTGTTTGGGGCTGCTTGAGAGACCCCAGGGAGTAGCAGATAAGAGCCAGGGGCGACCTGGAATTAGAAAGACCTGAGGTTCCAAAAACTGACTCAGACTCCAACTAGCTGCCTGCCCCTGGCCGGTACTCAGCCTTGGTCAGCCTTAACTTCCTGACCTGGAGCATCAGCCTCACAGGATTGGTGTAAGGACCAAATGAGATGCTATGCAGAAAAGCACTTTGCTAACCACAAACCTTACAAATGGTAGCTGTTATTATTGTGTGTGAGACACAGTGGGAGGTAAACACAGGTACTAGGGATACAGAAATGACACTCCCTCTTTTTACCCTCCTTGGCAAAAATGAATGAGCAGGCGGTCAGGCCCTTCACGCCTCTCTGAGGCCTTTGCCCAGATGTCATCAGCCAGGCAGAGAAGCAGAGCCTTGGTGAGCAGGCCTGTGCGCCTAGTGCTCAGAGGGCTTGTTGAATATCAGTCAATCAGTCAACATTTATTAAGTGCTTACTATGTGCCGGACACTGTACTAAGCACTGGGGACACAAAAAGAGGCAAAAGACAGTCCCTGCCCGCAGGGAGCTTACAGTCTAATGGGATGAGGCATGCAAACAAATGTATAGAAAGCAAGCTCTGTACAGGAGAAATAGGAAATAACTAACAGAGGGAAGACCCTGGAATGAAGAGGGGCTGGGGAAGGCGAGACTTTAGTTAGAGCTTAAAGGGATCCAGGAAGGTCAGTGGTCAGAGCAGAGGAGGGAGGGCATTCCAGGCCTGGCACAGCCAGAGGAAATACCCAGAGCTGGGAGGTGGAGGGTCTTGTCTATGGAACAGTCTGGAGGCCGGCGTCGCTGGATGGAGGAGGATGTGTCAGGTGTAAGAAGATCAGGAAGGCAGGAGGGGGCAGGGCATGAAGGGCTTTGAATGCCAGACAGAGAATCTTGTATTTGCTCCTGAGGGTAATAGGGAGCCATGATAGGGAGTCTTGTGCTTTTGGAAAATCCCTTTGGTGGCCAACTGGAGGCAGGCAGCCCCTCCCATCCCAGCAGGCTGTTGTAATGGGGTGGCTGTGGGCTGAAAAGGTGGGGAAAGGAAGTCTGCCTGACCACCTGAGCCCCCCTGGACCCCAGGCCCATCAGATGCAAAGAAGATGGAGGGAGCACAAATATTCTTGGATTCTTTGGGAACCTTTCTGGACTTTCTGTTCTTTTAACCTTAGGAAAGCACTTTCTCCTCTCTGGGTCTCAGTTCCCTTATCTGGAAAATAGGGATAATAATGATTGCCCTGCCTGTCTCCCTGTGTGGGGCTCCCCCGAGACAATGGGTGGAAAGCACTTTGTAGGTCTTGAGACACTCTATGATGGGAGTTAACGACTATTATTCTCTTTTCATAGTTTTGGTTATTCATTATCATCATCGCTTCTGATAGGCAAGTGATGGCACAAGAAGAGAGAGACTAGGACAGGAAAGGTCAAGCTGGGGGTCATCAGCCTGAGATGGGAGTCAATGAGATTCCCCAGTGAAGTCAAATGGAGGGAGAAGAGCAGAGGGCCGGGGACAGGACACAGAGGGGCACCTACAGTTACAGGACATGATATGAAGGAGGAGCGGTCAGAGAGTGAGGAGGGGAGCTGGGAGAAAACCTAGAGAGAAGAGAGGATCAAGGGAGAGTGACCAACAGTGTCCAAGGCCACAGAGAGGTTAAGAAGGCTGAAGTCTGAGAACCAGCCACAGGTTTTAGCAGTGGAAACACTAGAGCGACTCCCTATGGCCTCTAAGACAAAATACCAACACTTTAGCCTGGCATTTAAAACCCTTCCCAGTTTGGCTCCAGAATGTCTGGCAAGCTTATTGTACATTAATCCTCTTCACACGCATTGTGCCATCTAAACTGGACTTGAACTCAACAATCCATCTCCTGCCTCTATGCCTTTGCACAGGCTGTACCTTGTGCCTGGAGTGTCCTTCTATCCTCATCCCTCTTAGAATCCCTTGTTGTTCTTCTGTTGTTTTTCAGTCATGTCCAACTCTTTGTGACCCCTTTTGGGGTTTTCTTGATAAAGATACTGGAGGGTTTGCCATTTCCCTCTCTGGCTCATTGTACTGATGAGGAAACTGAGACAAACAGGGTGAAGTGACTTGCCCAGGGTCACACAGCTGGGAAGTGCCTGAGGCCAGATTGGAACTGAGGTCTTCCTGACTCCAGTTTCAGAATTCTCTCCATTGCAGACAAAGCTGAGGTGCCACTTTCAATGAGGAGTCTTTCCTGCTAGTTCAGGGGTTCTTCTCCTGAGGTCCATGAATTTGTTTGTGAATATTTTGCCAATGGTATTTCAATAGAATGGGTTTCCTTTGTAGTCTTATGTATTATTTTTTTTTTTGCTTTTTGGAGGGGGGAATGCAGGGCAATTGGGGTTAAATGACTTGCCCAAGGCCACACAGTTAGTTTTGTGTGTGTGTGTGTGTGTGTGTTGTATTTTTGTTTATGCATTTAAATCCTTATTATGAGAAGAAGGCCAGAGGCTTCCAGATGGCAAATGAAGCATTCCTGGGACAGTCACCAGGGCTTGCTCCCTCTTCTTCCCATCATCATGCATGTACTTATTTGTTGAAATCCCAGTTCTACCATGTACTAACTTTGTAACCTTGGGCAAGTCACTGCCATTCCACTTTTCTCTCTATCACAGGAGGTGGGGAGGGAGTTGAACTTAACAGCCTTGAAGGTCTCTTCCAGCTCCAAACCCAGTATCCCATATTGTGTTTCCCCTGTAAAACGTAAGCCCTTTCAGTGCAGGCATCCCTGCCCTCGTGACTCTGCCCAGCCTGGTCTCCTTGAGCCACCTGCCACGAAGGCAGGCAGGCAGCAAAGGAGCCACTTGCACCCCCTGCTCTCAGAATCCAGATAATATGGTAAGCCCAAAGTTCCAGCCTGTCTTCCCTCTGGCTGACAGGCAGCAGCCCCAGTTGACAACCTTCAGAGCTGTCAGTCTGCAAGCCTGGGTTACAATGTACCTAATGGACAGCAGCCCTTCCTAGAAGAAATCTCTCCTCCCACACTCCTAGCCCCTGCCAGCCTGTCCTGGAAGTATACCAAGAGGAGGAAAGTGCAATTCTTAATAAAAAACAGCCCCTCCAAGACAGGGAGACAAGGCGGCTCTAGCTGGGAGGGGCACAAGCAGCGAGAGCTGCTGACCTCTGAATTTGACAGAGCGGGATATCGAGGCACAGAGAGTGCTACAGCTAGTAGTTGATAGAGCTGAGATTCAAATCCAGGCCAGCCTGTGTACCTACAGGTCCATGCTCTTTCTAGGGTACCATGTTCTCCCCCAGGCTGCACTCAGTGGGCAAATTGTCCCTTAGTCACTGTTGAATTTTGGTTTCTTGGCTTTGCTTTAAAAATAATGAGAATTAGAATAATAAGAGTTGCTTTTGGAATGTTCCAACCTTGCCTTAGTTGATACAAGGGGAAAAAAGTGATTTGTCCTTCCCTAAGACAGGCAGTGAGAGGGGGGAGGAGAGCCTAGCCCAGCCCAAGACCTTGGACAGACTCAGCTGGGGCAGGAGCGTGGGAGAGAGGCCCAGTGCCTAAGGGAGAGAACCCAGGGCCAAAACTGAAGTAGGACAGTCTGAGCACTGGCCTAGGGAAAGGAAATTTAGAGGGCTCTGATAGCACAGAGAAACAACTGAGCTTCACAGTCATGCAGTTGATAGGAAGCTTCTTTTCTTGGCTTTCCCCAATTTTGGGAGGGAGGGGCGCTTCCTTAGCCACTCCTGTAGTGCCAGGGGAGGGAGAGGACAGAGGAAGGCTCATGTCTGCTGCCCCAGGCTTGTTCCTCAGTTCTTTCCCCAATGCTCACTGGGCCCAGGCACCTTCTGCTGCCAGGGGATTTCTCAAAGGTTGTCAGGCTCCAGTGGTATGACCAGTTTGGTTCCAACATGAGCCTTATCTCTGAGCCCCTCAGTGAAAGGTCATTTGCTTCCACTGGCCCTCTTCTTGCTCCCCAGCAGGCCCCTAGTTCTCCTCATCTAGAGTATATGCTCACTGCCTGCCTCTCACACTCAGCATCCTCCTGATCTCCCCTTCCAGAATCCCCCCCCATTGACCTCCTCTAATAGCTCAGTGTAATGAAAATGCAAATTTAAAGATCTCCCCTGCCCCTAGGCCCTTTGCTAGGCTTAAGAGACTCTGAGAACCTTCCTTGATTTGAAAATATACTCTGCCTCCTAATAGGCTGAATGTGGTCACATGGAGCCTGTGGCAGAAGGCTTGGTTTTCAGGAATGCCCACACCTTGATGCTGTGTGATTGGTCAGTGAGTCAATAAGGTTGTTACATTCTCTGAGCCAGGAGAAGGCTATATAATCCCTGATGTGAGGCTTTGCTTTGGGGCTCACTTTGAGAAATGTTCTGTGATTTGATCAGATGAGACTATGGGAAGCCATTGTTGAGAGCCCCCCCACCCCAGCTTTGAAAAACCCAGATGTTGATTTGGTGTGGATGTAATGGTTGGACAGTTTGGAAATCTGTCTACTTGATATGTTTCTGTCTTGATAATTCTGTCTGTATACTCTGAAATTCGGGGTACTGACCTTTTTCCCCTGAACTAGGTAAATGATATATGTTTGACTGATTAAAGTAAGCTTGTTAACCCATTTTGAGTTGCTTTCCTTTATCAAAGCAGATCCAAGAACCTGTGTTGGCAGCCACCCTGGGGACACTGGGGTGCTTGCTGATACACTCAGTCTAGGCATCCCCTGTTCAGAGCTCTGGCACTCTCTGAACCATCTGTCTGTACCTTAGCTTGGACTGTCTTCTAGTGGTGCCAAGCTGTTCTTGTGCATACAGAGAAAATCGAGAGGAATCTCAGAGGTCATTGAGGCCTACCTTATTTTAGAGAGGAGAAAACTCAGGACCAGGGAGGGGAGAAGACTCAACAAAGGTCATTTAGCTAGTAAATGTCTGAAGTGGGATTTGAACTCAGGTCTTCCTGACTCCATTGTAGCCTTGCCATCTTAGCTCTTCAAGTACTGTGAGCTTCTCAAGGACAGGGATCCCACAATGCCCTTTTGTGCATTCCCCCCAAGGGCCTTGCTACATAGCAAGTGTTTAAGAAAGATTTCTTAACCTCTTGGAGAATCAGCCTCAAGCTTTCCTCAAATTTGTACTCCTCCAATGAAGCCGAAGTTGTATTAGGGGATTCGGTTGGAGGTGCCAGTGAGAGTCTGCCAGCGGCCAGCCCTGGGAAGGCAGCTGCCCACTGGTCCAAGGTTGGTTTCCCCCCCCCTCCACCATGCTGCTTCACTTCGGCCCATGGTGTACACCTTCAGCATCATTGTCTTTCTAGCCCAGGTGCCTAATGCTGTACTTGGCCCATAGGAGGCACTCAAGAAGTACTTGTCTGTTCATGGATTGTGGGGGATTGCAGCCATGAAATTGGGAATGAATGTGCTGGAGGTCCCTTAGGCCTTGGAGTTCTCCCAGGAGGCCTGTGGGGTAGGGAAACCTGAGACTAAGCAGGGATTCAGAGCATTCTACAATAGATCCAATCCTAGGCAGAGTGGAGAGGAGTTCCTTATTGTCAAATGGCTATTGAGTGGCAGAGCTGAGATTTGAACCCAGTTCCCCAGTGGCTCCGTAGCCCTTATCACATAAAAGATGCTCTTTTTAAATGACCTAACAATGCAATGGGAGCTTCAGGCTGTCCCTTTAAGGAGTTCACCTCTGCCACCATCATTACCAGGCCTGGGGTCTGAACTCCGAAGGGGCCTCTCCACTAGACTAACTGGTACCAATTGGCAGGTTGCTTGACCACACAAGTCATTCCTTACAAAGCACATGGCTGGTGATCCTGTCAGTTGAGCAGCATGAGCGGGGCCCAGGGGTCCTGGGGCCCTTCCTAGTTTTGCTGACCTGGGCTGGGCTCCCAAGCCCAGGCAGGGTGCTGTGGATTCTTCTGGCCTCCACTTCCCAGGTGGAGGCCAGTGGGGCAGGATTGCTCTGGGTGCTGCTCTCTTCCTCTGGTTAGTAGGAAGAGAACATCCTGGACTAAGGAAAACCTAGGGGAATTACCACTTCTCTCCAGTGATTAACCTATTGATCACACTGTCTTTTATAGCTAAGTCAAAGGGAAGCTCTCCCACAAACAAGCCACCCTCTTCAGTGACTGGGTTTTTCACCTTTCTTGCTTTGCTTTCAGCACAATCAGTTGACTGACTGGCGGTGGCCATTGTCATCATTGTGGTCATCCAGCAGACAGCTAGCCAGAGCTCTAAGGATTGCAAAGCACTATTGCCCAGGAGGCAGGGCCTGTAGCCATCCATTAACCCCATTTTACAGATGAGGAAAGTGAAGCTCAGAAAGGATTTGAACCCAGTCTTCCAGTGTTCTTTCTGTTAGGCTGTGCTGCCTCTTCAATCATAGCTGATTAAAGCCCCCACATTTTACAGGGGAGGAAATTGAGGCTCAGAGAGGGGAAGAGGCTTACCCAGGGTCACATAGCAAGCTAATATCATCGTTATTTACCGTTTCATTTGGATGACTGCTTTTTGACTTGAATTTATTACAGTGGTTTCCAATAGAGAGTCAAGTAGAACCTCAGCTATGATTCTTGTAATGCCTCAGGGGCACATTTCCCAACCAATGCCTCACTAGCCCATCACCCACAGACATCCATCATAGCCCCCTTCCCCTTGGAGGCACCAAAGCTCCCTTCTACAAATGCTTTTGCTGGCAGGAAAGAGATAGGATGCAAAGCTGCCCTTCAGTCTACACTCCATGCGATTTTTCCTCACTATCTAAATAGTCTGAACCCCCAGTCTGCCAGAAATGCCAGTCCCTCAGTCTTAGCCACCACCAGCTTCTCCTTGGCCCTTTTGGGGCATCCAAAATCCTCCCTCCACCTCCTGCCACACAATAGATCCTGAGAATTGCCAAGTGGAAGCATCCACTGCTGCTACCCTACAATATCAGTGCTATTACCACTTGGAAAGAAGCACCCTGAGTAGAAAAGGGGGTAGCTCTTACACCCAAACCCCTACCACCCCTGAAAATGTCCCATTTCCTCTGATTTTCCTGAGTAGAGTGTTGATCCTTCAGCCTTAGCTGCTACCTTTTCCCTCCCAGGGACATCGGAAAGATGAAGTGTTTTTCCCCCAGGCCACAGAATGAGCAATAAGTGAATGAGAAACTGGATTTCATCGAGTTTCCAATCTCTTCTTTCTTAATCCACTACACCCCAGGGTCTTGCAAGGCAGTATATAAGGACTTGGTTGTAACAACTCTAGGAGCTTCATGATTTTTTTCAAGCCTTTGTTGGTATTGAACTTAAATTAGACCTTTAATTAGAGCAGTGCAGCATTACCTCCTTTGCTGGGGTGGGGGTTGAGAGGGTGCCTGTGTAAGAACTAAAAAGGCAGAGGAGAAAAACTGACTGATTACTGCCACAACTGCAAAAGGGGGCATAGGGGAGTTCGAGAGGAGCAGAGCATGGAAGGGAGTCTGGTCAAGTAACTGGGGGCTCAAAGGAGGAAGAAAAGTAGGCTCAACCATCCTGGTGCAGACTGGAAAATATGATTTGTTTTTCCCTAGCCAATAACCCCCTCCAGTGCCTTGGTGAGCGGCAGCTGTGACTGTGGCCAAGGAAGGAAGGAGTAGACAGGACCTAGGAGTGAAGGTATTAATGGCTGCAAAAGGAGAGGGAGGGAAGGAGGGAGAGGGGGGAGAAGGAGAGGGAGGATGGGGAATCAGGGACTTGGGGGGAAAGGCAGGAGGCAGGACCCCCAGGGCAGAAGGAAGCCGTGGCAGCCATTCTAATGATGATTTGCTGTCAGGACTGGCTGCCCAGTGATATAAGTAAATATTCTCCCAGACTATGTGGTGGGAGTATTAATAATTCATTCACTGGGGATGGTTCCTAGGGATCTCTTTGCAGTGATTCAAATCTCAGGCAGGAAAGAATTGGATGTTAAGTGTTATGAATGGGACCCGCTCCTGGAAACCATGGATTTCAGGAGCAAGCTAGGGAAGGAAGGCATATAAATGCAGAAGAATCCCTTCTCTTAAAGAGACTGGAGATAAAAAATGCAGAGAGGCTCATTACAAATGAGAGGGGGGGGGGAGGGGGCGGCCAGGTAGCACAGCAAGTAAGAGCACCGGTTCCATTGTTGGGATGACCTGGAGATCGAATGCCGGGCTCAGACACTTAGTACCCACCCAGAAACACCTGGCCATGTAACCTTGACCAAGTTACTTAACC
>NW_027187258.1:590510-597499 GCF_028583685.1 Petaurus breviceps papuanus | reverse complement strand
GGGGATGGAATGCCGGGCTCAGACACTTAGTACCCACCCCAGAACACCTGGCCATGTAACCTTGACCAAGTTACTTAACCCCAATTGTTAAAAAAAAAAAAAAAGAAATGAGGCAGGGCAGCAGAATAAAATCGAGGAGGGCTGAGATGGACTCTGGGACAAGGGCTATCGACCAAGCAATCAGTCAGTCAATAATTAAAAGGTCTTTATTAAGTGCCTACTATGCATTCACTTCGAGGCTGGGCTGGGAGCGGGAGGAGGGCACAAATGGACCTAGATGCCTGTTCTCAAGAAATAGAGAACTGAATTCCTTCGAGTCCAATTCAAACACCACCTTCCCTTCCAAGCCTCCCTTGGCCCCTGGAACCACCAGCTTCAGTGGGTTTTTTTTAATAGTTGGACTTCCCTAACGCACTCATCAAACATTTCTGTAGATCAGAGCCCTCAGGGCCAGAGGCTTATCCAGACCAAAAGCCCCTTGAGGATAGGGCCCATGCCTCAGCTAACCCTTGAGCTTCTCCCAGTCCCTAGCATGGCTCTGTAGGTGTTGACACAGTGGCCAGAGCAGTGGACTTGAAGTCAAGAGGACTTGAATCCTGTCTCACTAACTGTATATAGTCTCAGTCTCAGTTTTCTTATCTGTAAAATGGGGGTAACTTTACAGGTTTGTTGTAAGGATCAAATAATCTTTATAAAAAACTCTGTGCCAGTCTTAAAGTTAAGTGCTATAAAAATGTCAGCCCTTCTTCTTACCTGCTTAATCATCTCTGTAGACACCTCTCTCCTGAGCTCTAGTCCCACTTCACAAAGGATGAAAAAATAAAGACAATGAGAAAAAAAGTCAGCAAAACTGCATCACAAAAAAATAAATTAAAATCTGACCATGTATGCAATTTGCCACACAGCCTCCCACCTCTGCAAAACGGGGCCAAGCTTCACTCCAGCCCTCAAGTAAGGTGAAGCAACGTGTACACAGAGAAGTAAATACAATGACATTTGGGGGGACAGGAATGCTAACAGTTGTGGGAACATGTCAGCAAAGGCTTCATGGAGGTGGTAGCACTTGAGTTAGACCTTGAATAGAGCTAGGGATTTCAAGAGCAGAGGTGAGGAAGGAGTGCATTCCAGGCACAGGGAACAGCCTGTGCAAAAGTCTAGAGGCAAGAGATATAATGTTGTATTATATGGGGCAGTAAGAAGGCCAGTTTGATCAGGATGTAGTAAGTAATATGAAATAATTCTGGAAAGATAAGTTGGAGGTAGATTGTCAAGGGTTTTAAATGCCCATGTAAAATACCCTGTAAATGAGAAGTTTGGATTTTATTCCTAGAGGCAACAGGGAGCCACTGAAGCTTCTTGAGAAGAGGTGTTAAACAGTATGTGATAAATGCTTGATTAATGAATGAATCTAGAAAAAGTTCTTTGAGATCTTAGAACATAATGTAAAATCTAGCTCAGTTGGTGCATCAGGAAATAGAGTCATTTACATATTGAGTCCCATAAAGTATCATCTGCCTAACTTTCAAGTTCTTCTGTGATCTGGCCCTAACCCTCCCCATCCAGCCTTCTCTTCCCAGTCTTCCCAAACACTCACCCTCCACACCACTTGGGATGCTCTCTTCACTGTCCCCAAAACACATGATGCTGTTTTCTACCTTCATGTCTTTACTGCCATTATTCTCCTCACAGATGTCCTACATAAAACTAGAGTGTTGTGATCAGGGCATTGTCCCAGGGCAGCAAACTCAAGAAGGGACAAAAATTCAACATAGGCATTCGTTCAGAAGTAGAGAAGCCACTATAGTAAGTAATTCTCCTTTCTGCTCGATTGCACTTGCCTTAATTTGTCTGGGATTATGGTCATGTCATGGATTAGAATGTTGACATGATGGTACTCTGGGTATCTAAACTGATATCTCCAGTTCTGCAGATTCCAGTGTTCACTATTCTGCCATTGGATGTGCTCCAGCTTGTCCCATGGTCTCTGAAAATGGTGCAATCTTTCAGGCGTGTTCTGCCCAGGGGATAGTGTGAGGGGCCACCCCGTCCTTCACCCATGTCTCTGCTTCTGTTAATTTAGTGGTAGAACCTTCACATTATTTGGCTGCAGGCCCGCCATCCCCTCACAGCCACTGATCTTTTGGCATGAGTCCTGCTTTCCCTCCCCTGTGCTTGGTGCATCAAGTGGTGTGAAGCCCAGTGAGATCTTGCCTGGCTTCCCTGTTCAGCTGCCTGTTGTTCATGTCAGCCTTGCACTCCAGCCTGGCAAGAGCCCTTCCAACTTGGTGTCATCTGCAAATTTGACTCATAGATTTTAGAGCTGGAAGGGTCTTTGGAGATTCGCAAGTTTACAGAGGAGGAAACTGAGGCCCAGCGTACTGAAGAAACTTGTCCAAGTCCACACATGTAGTGTCTAAGACAGGATTTGGAGCCAAGTTTTTTCCTCACTCCAAGTCTACATCTGCATCCACTAAGTGGATGACTAAAATACTGGACAGGATAAATCAGCCAGCTACATTCCCACTGATACCAGGAGGAAGCACGGAGAAGCACTGCTCTTGTGTTGGAAGGCTAGCCGGATGCCTTTGTTATTTACATGTGAAGAAATAGACACCCAGACAGGTTGAATAACCTAAGGTCATAAGGTAGTTTGTGGGAGAGCCAGAATTTGAACCCTGAGCTTTTGACTCCAACCCCTTAGCTTTTACCATTTTACCCAAACTTTAGCCTGCTGGCTCCAACCTTGCAAATGTGTGGATTATAATGAAAGGTGAACAGATACCAGAAAACCAAACAAAAACCAAAGGTGGCCTAGCTGCCTAGGGAACAGAGGCTAGAAATGGTTCTAGATTCTGATATTGCTCTAACAATAATTGTTGAAGCTATCTTGGCAGAGGGCCTTGGCTTGGGGGTCAGAAAAGCCTGGATTCTAATTCCACTTCCAACACATACCTGGTCAAGTCACTCCTCCTCTAAAAGAGAGGAAGCTTATACTAGAAAGATCAGCCTTAGAGTGAGGAAGACCTGGCTTCAGATGGTAGCCTTGGCACACACTGGCTGTGTGACCCTGGACAAGTCATGTAAGCCAGGCAGTTCTTATAGACTACAAATGACTTGTAGCCTCCAGGTATATAGGGGTCACCATCTCCCATCCCAGGTCTGGAGGTGAGTCAGAACATCAGGGAAGACTTCCTTTCAATGGAGAGGAAAAGCCAGAATAAAGGTGTTGAGGCTCTGCTGGCAGACACACTCATAACCAGATACCCCAAGAGACATTTACATTCATATATAAATGGACATATGTCAAAATTGGGGGAACAGAGGATTGGGGTTCCAGTTCCAAAATGAGGGAGGTTGGGCTGAATGATGCCTGAGGGTCCTTACAGGCCTAGATCTATGAAAAGAAACCTAATGGATCACTAGGGTCTCTAATATTTTGGTGGGATTGTTTTTTGCGAATAGCTTCTTGGGACAACGACAGAGCTCCTAGAACCATGGACAGCTCCCGAGACTCCTACCTGCCTTGTCGCAGGCTGTGGTGCTGGAGGTCCCCTCTAGTCTTGCTTATAAATATTTGTTGACTGGCTGGCTGACTGGCTGATCTCAAGCAATTCTCTAGTTCCAAGGTGCCCCTCTTCCTCCTACCCAGCATGCTTCTGGGCCATCTCCCAGGCCTCCTCCCCTTCCCACCAGTCCCTGTGTGCTCAGGGACTGCAAACTCATCCTAATATTGACCCAAGCAAAACAGAATTAGGAAGGGAAACAGCTACAAAACAAATCATATTATGCATCTCCAGGCCAAACAAGAAGGATTTAGGGATTATCAGGAGCCCTGCTGCTCTGTCAGGGCAGATCATCAAAAGGGGACTTGATTATCCAAAGGCAAGAATGGGGCACACGGTGAGAAGAGGGACTGATGCAATTTATGAGGGAAAGCAAAAAACCAAAACAAAACAAAACAACACAGAATCTGGCTGCTGACGATCACGCTCTCCCTCCCTTCTCTCTCTCTCTCTCTCTCTCTCTCTCTCTCTCTCTCTCTCTCTCTCTCTCTCTCTCTCTCCCCCTCCCTCCCCTTTTTTCCCTCTCTGTACTTACTCTCCCTTTCTTAGCCCTCCCTTCCTCAATCTCCCTTCCTCCTTTCTTTCCTCTCTTACTCCCCTCTTTCCCCTCTTTTCCTTCTTTCTTTCTCTCCCTCCCTATCTTCTGTCTCTGTCTCTCTCTGTTTACACACACACAGACACACACACACACTGTCTGAAGTGAAGGCTACAAAAGAATCAGAGGAATGCAGAGTGAGCCCCCGGCCAGAGGAGAAGCCAAGGGGCCTACTAGCTCATGGCCAGGGACAGTCCCTTCAAAATGATGCACAGGACTGTGGAGTGAGAGGTGGTCACAGGAATTGACAGGAAAAACACATCGTAAAAAATGGAGACCTTAAAACAGCACAAGGAAAAGGAGAGAGTGAAGGATAGAGGGAGAGAGACAAGTTGACAGACAAGGCTCAGCATGTTAGTTAATGAGGAGGAGAAAAGCTGGGGAGAAGGCAAGTGATGGCTAAGCCAGGGACAAGCCTAGCTCAGCCCAGCTGGGCTGGGGTCTAAGACCTGCCCCCTGCGCCTCTCCTCAGGCTGTGGCCCTTGCCCACAATGCCTTTCTCTAGCATTTTTGTTTTGTTCTTTTGGTTTTTATCTCCCCAGGGCCTGGCACTCAGTAGGTGTTTAATAAATGCTTGTTTGACTCTAAGTCAGTGGTCTGTCCCCCCACCCCCAACACTCACCTGATTTTACAGACTAAAGCTAGAGAAGTTCAGAGCTTTACCCAAGGTCCCTGAGGTAGCCACTGACAAAGTGAGCATTCGAACCCTGCTCCCCTGCCTCCAAGAATGCACTCTGCTGAAAACTGCAGCCCTTCCCAAGGGACAGCAGCCAGGCTGCGTGCACAACAGTCCCATTAGACGTGAAGACAAAGGCATTTTGGTGCAGAAGGTATCTTCCTGTGCCCTGTAGGAAGCCCCATATGGTAGGTAATCACAGGACTCTCTAGCAAGGGCAAAGGTTGCTTGGGCACATTCTTCCTTCCTCCCCTCCCCCTCTGCCAGGCCCAGCCCAGGTGTCTGCCCCCACAGAAGCCCGCCCCCAGGACAGCACCCTCTGTTTCTCTCAAGCACATTGGATGAATTCATCTGTGTCCACGTAGGTTCTCAATCAAAGGGCCAGGAAGTCCTTGAGATTACCTGCCAGGTGTCCTATAAAGATCCTGTATGTACCTGGTCGTGTGCCACCCATCTCCCCATCAGGTGGGGAGCTCACCAAGGGCAGGGACTGCTTCAGCCTCTCTTCATATCCCCAGTGCTTAGCACAGAGCAGTGTTCCATTCTTGTTGGCTGGACTCCATTTTTCTCTGTATCCCCAATGCTTGGTACACAGTAGGTACTTAATGCTTATTAAACTACTTCAGAAAAGGGGGCAGTTTCTTACCGAAGATGACTGAGTGTTTGACCATTTTGTGTATTCCTACCACCCAACGTGCCACTGTTATAGAAGGAAAGTTGAATGGATAAGTGGGCAGCACCCACAATGTAAACATGCCACCAAGGAAAGACGGGGCCATTGGACGGCATGGGCCTTCTCAATGGAAAAGTAGGCAGGGAGCACAGAGAACAAAGGGACCTGTAGGGAGAGGGACCAACGTCAGTGGATCCCCAGCAGGCAGGGAGCTGTGGTAGCTCCCAAGGATCACCTGACCAATGGCTCTTTCTCCTATCACCTGCTGAGTTCCTGGGAACAGCGAGCAGCGGGCACAGCACCAGGCTGGCCAAGGTAGCAAAGAGTGTGGTGGCAACATATCAGTCCCTAAGGGGTCAGAGAGCAAAGGACAGAGTAGTTACTGGAGGGTAGAGACTTTCCCTGTATCCCACTGGTGAGTTACAGGAGGAAGGATTTGTCGTATGGAGACCAGAGGCCCAACTCCAAGGAGGAGGCAGAAGCACATCATGTGGTCAGAGCAGAGGTCAAAGATATGAATGGGCCAGCTTGCTTTTTTTTTAGCATCAGTAGCCCCTGTTTCCCTTCTGAGGTCCCTGCCAGCTCCAGGTCCATGGTGCTCTGACCAAGAGCTGAGCTTGACCAAGGGGCCCTAGTGAGAACCAGAGAATTTCCAGCCACAAGGGACCTTTGAGATCATTGGGACTAAGCTCTTCACACCAAAGAATAGGATTCTCAGGCAGCCTTGAGAGGTCCCCAGATGGCAAGGGCAGAGCCTTGATTTAAATCTAGGTCAGAGGACCTATTCCATTCCATTTCAGGAAGGAAGACCAGCATGAGGGAAGACTGGAGAGGGCTTGGCTTCAGGGCCTTGGCACAGGCCTAGAATGCCAGGCTGAGGAGTTTGGGATATCTCTTGTCGGCATAGGAGACTTGGTGAAGTTTCTGGGGGAGGGCAAAGCTTTGCTAAAAGCACTGTTTTAGGAAGATTAGTCTGGCAGTAGCTATAGGAGAGCTTGGGCAGGGAATCTATTTGTGTGTCACCACAAAGGCACTGGGCCAGCTCTTTCTGACGGGTGAGGGATGGTGGCCTGGGAAGGGGAGAGCTTGTGAATGGGGTCAGGCAGCAGGTTGGGGGGTGGAGGCAGGGAGGACCCTGGCCTCCTCTGATTATTGTACCTTGGGGCAGAGCAGAGAAGAGAGTGGGCACAAAGCACCCCAGAGAAGAGCTGGGCAGGGGCCTGGGCCAGGCCCTACTGGGAGGACTCTGAGAGAAGGGCAGGGAAGGGGGGAGGAAGGTCACAGGAAAATGGCAAAGGAGGGAATGCTAGTCTGTGGGGACCTTGACACTTCCCTTTCTCTGATCTTCCCCTCCCTCCTGCTGCCCCCTCCCACGTGCTCCTCAACACCCCTTCCTCCCTCCCTTCCTCCCTTCCTTCCTCCCTTCCTTCCTTCCTTCCTTCCTTCCTTCCTTCCTTCCTTCCTTCCTTCCTTCCTTCCTTC
>NW_027187258.1:584470-590500 GCF_028583685.1 Petaurus breviceps papuanus | reverse complement strand
TTCCTTCCTTCCTTCCTTCCTTCCTTCCTTCCTTCCTTCCTTCCTTCATCTGTAGTACAATCAGTACCTGTCCCTACTTCCTGGTACTCTCTGGCTTCCCCCTGGTATGAAGTCAGCTTTTCTTGCCCTCTTTTCTACTTAAAGCTTTGGCCAACCAGTGGAAGGGTCAGGAGAAGGAACAGACTCTTCTCTAGGGAGCCCAACCCCCTCCACTGATCTGGATGAGTGCTAAGTTCCGTCATTTTTCTCTCTGGACTCCAAGGTCTCCTGCCTTTGGCCTCTTCCTCTTAGAATCCATAGCATCAGGTGGGGGGGGGGGCGGAGTCAAGATGTCGGAGTAAAAGCAGGATGTGCCCGCTGCTCTGGCTTCCACCTCCCCCAATCCATGTAAAAGGGGACTCCGAACAAACTTTGGAGCTGCAGAACCCACAAAATGACACAGAGAAGCTAACCTTCCACTGAGGACAGCCCGGCAGGCCGGCAGGAATCGGCCAGCACAGCGCTCTGGGAGCCGAGCCCAGCCCCACTACAAGGCTTTAGCCCCAGGGCGGGCCTGGGGACTCCAGATCAGCAGCAGCTGTGGCCATTTCCAGATTTATCAATACATAGATGCAAAGGACAAAGTGAGAGGTCAGTGCAGTCTGGACTTTGGGACCCAGTAAGTGGGAGTTTGTGGCTTTTGCCCCCAGGGCAAGAAGCTGCTGAGATGCTGGCACAGCCAACCAGCACCATTTGGCAGCTTCAGCTCCTGGCCTGCAGAGCGTAGGGGAACCAAGCACCAGTCTGAGGGGTAATCGCTCTTGCTTTAACCTGCTTGGATCTGGATTGGATCAGCTGTGGTCATTTCCAGATTTATCAACACATAGATGCAAAGGACAAAGTGAGAGATCAGTGCAGTATGGACTTTGGGACCCAGTAGTTGGGAGTGCCTCAGCTTTGTGCTGCCCCCCCCACCAAGAAGCTGCTGAGCCACTGCCACATGGCAGCTTCAGCTCCTGGCCTGCAGAGTGTAGGGACCAAGTGACCAGTCTGAGGGGTAATCACTCTTGCTTTAACCTGCTTAGATCTGGATTGCAGTCTAGGGTGGAGGTCCTGGGGTGTGTGTCCAGCTTGCCAGAGCATGTGGAGGCTTCAGAGAGGGCACCCATCTAATACCCTGAGAAAACCCCAGTGTTTGGGACGAAAGCTCCCCTGTCTGGTGGCAGAGTCCAACTGTGGCAAAAAAGCCCAGGCAAAAAGTCACAAAAAGTGGCTGAGGGGCCACATGACCAGGCAAAGGAAACAAAGCAGACAGAAGATTCCAACATTAGATTGCTATTTTGGGGACAAAAAGGAACAGGAGGAAGACAGTGAAGTCAGAACTCCTGCACCAAAAGCTTCAAAGGTGGGGTGGCCAGGTAGCACAGCGAGTAAGAGCACCTGCTCCAGTGTCAGGATGACCTGGGGATCAAATCCGGGCTCAGACACTTATTACCCACCCAGAAACACCTGGCTGTGTAACCTTGAGCAAGTTACTTAACCCCAATTGCTTTAGGAAAAAAAAGCTTCAAAAGAAAATACGGGCTGGTTATAGGCCATAGAGGACCTTAAGAAGCAGATAAGAGAAGTGGAGGAAAAATTGGGAAGAGAAATGAGAACAATGCAAGAAAATTATGAAATGAGAGTCAACAGCCTGACTGAGGAAAATACCACCTTAAAAATAGACTAACTCAAATGGCAAAAGAGGCTCAAAAAGGCAATGAGGAGAAGAATGCCTTAAAAAGCCGAATTTGCCAGATGGAAAAAGAAACTCAAAGGCTCACTGAGGAGAATCATTGCTTCAGAATTAGATTGGAGCAAATGGAAGCTAATGGCTTTATGAGAAATCAAGATGCTGTTAAACAGATCCAAACAAATGAAAGAATAGAAGGCAAGGTGAAATATCTCATGGGAAAAACCACTGACCTGGAAAATAGATCCAGGAGAGAGAATTTAAAAATTATTGGACTACCTGAAAGCCATGATCAAAGTAAGAACCTAGAAATCATCCTCCAGGAAATTCTCAAAGAAAACTGCCCTGATGTTTTAGAACCAGAGGGCAAAATAGAGGTTGAAAGAATCCACCGATCACCTCCTGAAAAAAAATCCCCAAAAGAAAACTCCTAGGAATATTATAGCCAGGTTCCAGAATTCCCAGATTAAGGAGAGAATATTATAAACAGCCAGGAAGAAACAATTTGAATCTTGTGGGATAACTCAGGATCTGGCAGCTTCTACACTGAAGGGTCAAAGGGCTTGGAAGATGATATTTCGGAGGGCAAAGGAGCTGGGATTAAAACCAAGAGTCATGGGAAGGCCAGGTAGCACAGCGAGTAAGAGCACAGGCTCCAGTGTCAGGATGACCTGGAGATCGAATCTGGGCTCAGACACTTAGCACCACACCCAGAAATAACTAGCCGTGTAACCTTGAGCAAGTTACTTAACCCCAATTGCTTAAAAAAAACCCAAGAGTCACCTACCCAGCAAAACTGAGCATCATGCTTCAGGGGAAAATAAGGTCATTTAGTGGAATAGAGGACTTTCCAGCATTCTTGTTGAAAAAAACAGAGTTGAATAGAAAATTTGACATTCAGATACAAGAAGCAAGAGAAGCATGAGAAGGTAAACAGGGAAAAGAAACCATAAGGAACTTATCAAAGTTGAACTATTTACATTCCTACATGGAAAAACAATAACTGTAACTTATGAAACCTTTCTCAGTAGTTGAAGGGAATAGAAATATATATATATATGTCTATATATGAGGGTATATGGGCATATGAATACATATGTGAATGTGTGTATATATGTTTACAGGTATAGATAGAGGGCACAGGACCAATTTAACAGGAAGGGATGATACTTAAAAGGTGAAATTAAGAGGTGAGAGAGGAATATAATGAGAGGAGATGGGGAGAGACAGAATGGGGTAAACTATCTCATACAGAAGAGGCAAGGGAAAATGGTTACACTGGAGGGGAAGAATAGGAAGTCAAAAGGGAATGGGTCAACCTTATTCCCATTGAATTTGTCTTGAGGAGGGAATGAAATACACATTTAATAGGGTATCTCACCCTCCAAGAGAGTAGGGGGGAAGGGGATGAGAGGGGGGATGATGGAAGGGAGGGCAGGCAGGGGGAGAAGGAAGTTGGAAGCACCCACTTTTGAAAAGGGACGGGATCAAAGTAGAGAATAGAATAAGTGGGAGGTGGGATAGGAGGGAGGGAAATATAGTCAGTCTTTTACAATAAATCTACTATGTTATTGTTTTGCATTGTACAAACATGTACAACCTATACTGAACTGCTTATCTTCCCAGTAAGGGTGGGTGATAAGGGAGGAAGGGAATGAATCTAGAATTCAAAGTTTTAAAATCAAATGTTTAAATATATATATATATATATACTATTATTAATACTATTTTACATGTAATTGGGAAATAAGATATACAGGCACTGGGACATAGAAATCCCCTGGAAAAGTCGAAAGGGGTATGGGAGAAGATATGTTAGAGAGCAGATTGGAGGAGGGGATATCCTGTGGGACTGCTATTTTGGGGCGGTGGGTAGGGGAAAAATGGGGAGAAAATTTGTAACTAAAAATCTAGCAGAAATGAATGATGTAAATCAGAAGTTGATAAATCATTTGAAAAAAAAAAGAATCCATAGCATCCTTCAGGGCTCACCTGGGGTTCCATCTCCTATGGGACACCATCATCAGGCTCTCTCTGGCCCCTAATTCTGGTTTACTCTACATGTCTTTGGTATTGATGAATGTTGGGTACGTACTATTTCCTCCTAGTAAAATGGAAACTCCTGAAGTCCAACAAGCATTGCCTGCTACACCTACCATGTGTCAAGCTCTGTGCTAGGCACCAGGGCACAAAGACCCCAAATGGAGCAGGACTAGAAGCGAAAGAGCGGAGATGTCATATATCTGTGGAATGGTGGGGATGGAGGCAGGGTGGGGTGGGGAGAAGAGTTACCAGGTTTGGCTGTGCTTCAGCCTCCAAGGGAGGGAGGAAGGCTGATAGCTGGGACTGGGCAGAACATCCCAGGCAGGAGGCACATGCAAAGGCACAGAGATGGGAAATGGGGCACGGAATGTCATTCCCAGGGAACAGGAAGTAGGCCAGCTTGGCTGGAACATAGCATCAATGATGGGGAGTAATGTTTCTCTAGCCTGGAAAGCCAGGCTGGAGCCAGATTGGGAAGGACTTTAAATGCCAAACAGAGGACTTTGCAGTTTGACCCTCAAGGCAATAAGGAGCCTGCTACTGAAGCTTTTTGAGCAGGAGAGGGCCTCCCTTCTCTTAGAGTCCCCGGAACTGTTCCTTGCATCCTCGGAGCCTCACAGCCCCTCTCCTAGTCACTGGGTGCTTTCTGATCTTTTAGTCGCTGTCCAAGATAGGCCTGGGTCCCCCCTTGTGACAGAGTCTGAGGAAAGTCACTTGAGCAGAGGCCTTGCCTTTGGGGAGCAGACCCCAAGCCTCTGACTAACTTCCACTTGATCACCTGGGAATGAATATCAGAGAATAGCCCTTTGTCCACACCTTTCCATTGACTGTCTGAGGCCCTGATTCAATCCTCATTGATTGAGGTGTGTGGTGGGAGGGGAAGTGACCACAGCAGGGAGGAGACAAGCCCAGAGCCATCAGCCTCTGCTGGCTGTCAACAGAGCAGGATGGAGGCAGAGGAGAGGCCCTGTCACCATGGCAACCTGCCAACAGGAACACTGGGAGAAGTGCATGGGTCTCCTGGGCCTTCTCCTGACCAATTTCCCACATTGAGGAGGTTCGGGGGAAGAAGGAAGACTGATTGTGCCTGCATAGCAAGGCAAGGCTGGGGTGCAAGGCCAAGGCCTCCCCACCACAGCACCATGTGTTGCTTCCCATTCCTAGGAGGTATTCCCTTGGGGGTTACCTGAGTCACTTCGGGGGATGAGTTCCCATGGCAAGGGTTGGCTTCCTTCAGCTCCTTTAGGCTGGATCGTGACCTCTTCCTGGGGCTGCTGCCTAAATGGGCTGCTCTCATCCACCTACAGCCAGGCCCATGCTACTACTGAGGCTCTAAGGGGTGTCTCCAGCCCTTCTTCTCCTCTTCCTTAGGTCCCACTAGCTCTACCGGCCTCCCTTGGGACTCCATCCCTGAGATGCTTCTAACCGAGACACTTACTCTTGAAATTGGTGGAGGCATCCAGGGCTTGAGGGGTTGGTGTGGGGAGGGGGAGAGTTAGAGTGAGCAGGGCTTTGCCCCTCAGACAGCCCCATGCCAGGGGCAGCCTCTATGGCCCCCTGGATCCTGTAGCCAGAAGGCACCATTCTGGGTGGGATTGCCCCTTGTAGGTCAACTTGGCTGATGTCCACTTGTGAAGAGGATTTGGGACTTCCCAGCCAGACCACTATAAAAGTGTTGGCAGCTGGTCCCAGTTAGACTCACAGCAGATCAGTCTTTATCCTGGGGGCGGCCACCTGGGGCCTGTAGCTCTGACTCAGAAGGGAATTCACCTGGCAGGACTCTCCATCACCTGGTGGGGTGCTTTCCCTTCACCTCTCCAGCCAGTTAGGTCACAAGACATTTACTTAGAAATATGAGCATCACCCATCAGTCTGTGAGCCCCCAGAGGACGGACCCTGTGACAGACCCCCCACTGCAGCCTCAACCTTTCAGTGATGCTTGTTTCTAGCCTTTGCTCACTCACAAGGGGGCATTGGGCCTCCACTTGGAAATCCTCCTGAAGCAGACCATTCCCTCTTGCTCATGTTCATCTATGTGGTATAGGCCTGGAGTCAGGAATAACTGAACTCAAATCTGACCTCAGACACTGGTTGTGCGACCTTGGGCAAGCCACTTAACTGCTCTTTGCCTCAGTTTCCTCAACTGTAAAATGGGTATAAAAATAGCACCTACTTTTCGAGGTTGTTATGCTAATCAAATGAGATCATGTTTGTGAAGGTGCTTAGCACATACCCATTTTACAGTTGAGGAAACTGAGGCAAAGAGCAGTTAAGTG
>NW_027187258.1:562329-584370 GCF_028583685.1 Petaurus breviceps papuanus | reverse complement strand
ATAGATTCCATAGATTTTACCAAGCACACTGGCACCTCACTAGACCATATCTCTACTGAAGGGCAGCTGGCCATGCCAGTATGTCCAGTGGGTAAGCCGTGTGACACCAGAGGCATATGTGACATCCTCCCATCAGAAATACAATGCTTTATCAAGCAATTTCCCCACCCAACTCCAAGGTGATCTGGTGAGATCCTGTTGCACCGTCAGCTTTGAGTAAGAGGACATGCAGAGGGAAGAGCCATAAGCTAGCAAAGCTTTGAGTCCTTACAGGAGGGTAGCACAAAACCCCCAAGCTCCTCTTGTCAGCTGGTGTGACCTTGACCATGGCATTGCAGTGGGGTGGGAGATGGCACACAAAATGAAGAGAAAGGCCCTATTGAGCCGAAGGATGATGAAATCCAGAATTATAGATGTGGCCCTCAGAGCTCAGTGAGTCCACTGTCCCTTCCCCTACAAGAAATCCCTCTATAGCACCTCTGTCATGTAGCCATCCAACCTCCACTTAGAGACCAGTAGTGATGGGCAGCTTACTACCTCCTAAAGCAAGTCATTCCATTGTTGGTCATATCACATCATTCAGGTGCCTTCTTCCACTACGTCCTTCTTCACCCCTGTCTCATATAGAGAGGTTGACCCTCTCTCTGCACAAGTCACCCCTTTCCATTCTGTCTTATTCAGCATATTATCCCTTCCATGATCCCTGCCCTCTCACTAATCTTTAGTCTCTCTGCTTACTGCCTAAAAACTTACCCATTACCCCCCATCCCCTAAAAGCTGTCCCTTGATCTGTCCATCCCCACTAGCTGTTGACCCATATCTCTCCTTCTTTGAGGGGGGGTAAAAACACTTTCTGCAGTTTGCTTGCCTTTATCCAACTGAAAGTGCTCTCTCCAAAGTTGCCAAATCCAGTGGCCTTTTCCCAATCATTGTTCTTGACCTCTCTGTGACCTTTGACATTGTTATCCCTCTCTTCTCTCCAGGTGTCTAGGCCACTTCTCCTTCTCAATCTGCTTTGCTGGGATCCTCCTCCAGATCACACATGCTAACCATGGGTGTCCCACAGAGCTCTTTTCTAGGATCTCTTCTCTTTTCCTTCAGTCTTATTTCACTAAGTGACCTCATCAGCTCCCATGAATTCTATGACCATCTCTATGCTGATAATTCTCTGATCTATTTATCCATCTCTATCCTTTCTCTGGACCTCCAATCTCACATCTCCAACCTGTTGGATGTCCCATGGGCATCTTCAACTCAAAATGAACTCAGCATCTTTCCCCCACACCCTGCTCCCCTCTTTCTAACTTTCTGATTACAGCTGAGGGCACCACCACTTCCGCAGTTAGTCAGGCGCACAACTAAGGGATCATCTTCAATGCCTCTTTCCACCTGTCCCAGTATCTAACCTATTGCCAAATCCAGTCTATTGGAATAAGTTGCTGCTGAATCTCCCTGCCTTGATTCTCTCCATTTCACTTTCTGAATGACAACTCTGACCATATTGCTTCCATCCATTCAAAGAAACTCCAGTGGTTCCTTACTGCCCTCCAGGGCAGGAAGAAATCTTAGAAAGAAGACCCTGTGCTTGCCTTCTCCTGTCCTTCATCACCTGGCCTCTTTTTCCTTTGCATTCTCACCACATACTCTGTGATGCTGTGGCACCAGCCTCCTTCTCTTGTGCTTGTTCAGCCATTTGTCAGTAACATCTTACTCTTTCAGACCTCATTTGGGGTTTTCTTGACAAAGATACTGGCCTCTTTGCTCTTTCTCAGATAAGACTTTCATCTCATAAATCTCATAAATAAAGAGGAATTGTCTCCCTCTTCATCTCCTCCTCCTGCCCTTCCTGGTTTCCTTCTAGGACCACATCAAATCCCATCTTCTACAAGAAGCTTTCCTCAATCTCCCTTAATGTGAGTGCTTTCCTCGGTTTAGATATGCCATTGACTCTGCCCGTAGCTTGTTGGTATGTAGCTGTTTGCATGTTGTCCCTCCCACTAGACAGTATCCCCAACACTCAGCACAGCACCTAGCACATAGTAGGTGCTTAATAAATGCTTGGTGACTGACTAGCATCTAGCTAGTTCTGGACATGAGGCTTCTTCCTTAGTGCTGCCCAAGAAAGTCACCCTGTTGACTTGTATGGAATCAGACTCTTACCTGAAGTGCTGGTGAACCAAGCCTCCCCCTTCCTGTAGTTCTCATGTAATTGATCTGCGGATGTTAGTCTTGGCCTTTCTGTTGATTCCAGTGACATTTCCATTTGTGACATTCATCCCATCATCCCTTTCTCTCCAGAGCTTTGGGGATGCCGATTCCTCACATCAGACAGTATTTCTGCTGTCCCACTCTGCCTGCTCTGGGTTGGACGGGGCACTGACAGTCAATGGGGGCATGTACTGTGGTTGGGTATTGAGGGCGGGTGAGGTAGGCAGCCATGGCTTGCCGTGTCATTCTGTGGGACCTTATTAGTGGACTCCAAAAAGGCAGCACAGTTCAGTGGCTAGAGCTCAGGACCTGGAGTCAGGAGGGGCCTGTGTGCAATGCCACTTCGATACTTCCTCATTAGAGGACCCTGGCCCAGTCACCCCTCACCCTCCTCATCTGGCCTCCACATTGTAGCCACCACTCAGTTGTTTGGAGCATCCAGGGAGATCACTCAGTTGTTTGGAGCATCCAGGGAGATGATGCATCTAAAGGGTATTGCTGACCTTCAAGCACAGCTCTGGCAGCATAGCAGAGAGCAGATCAGTCCTATGTGGGGACCCCGAAAGGAACTGGACTGAAGCTCTCCCCACACAACATGAAAGTGGCAGTATGTGCATGTGCACATATACATGTGTGTGTGGGGTGTGTATGTGGCATGAACTGCTCATCTTGGGCTATTTCCACCCTGGAGAGAACAGGCCCAATGAAGAGTCTGTCCAGAGTGGGACTTCACCTGTTTGGTGGCACAGACCACTTTGGCGATCTCCTTAGAACCATGGGTTTGAGTGCAGAAAACAAGATTGCTAAGAATACATGAGGGAATATAGTCATCTGTCTGTCTCTTTAGATCTTTCTATCTATCTGTCTGTTTCTATCTGTCTATACCTGTTTCTATCCATGTCTGTCTATCTCTGTCTATTGATCTATCTTCCTGTTTGTCTGGTTCTGTCTGTCTGTCTACCTGTCTATATGTCTATCTGTCTGTCTGTCTATCTATCTATCTATCTATCTATGTATCATTCAAGATCACAGACACCAGGGTGAGAAGCCCCTGATTTAAGGGAATGTGTGTCCTTGAGCTGGAGTGACCTATGACCCTCCTGTGATGGGGTACCTTCAGGGCAGAGGGAGGGAGGGTGAGGGGGAATGACTGCTCCCTCTGAAAGGTATTGTGTAATTTGTTAAAGTTCTTCCATGCGTCCTCCTGCTGCTGCAACCAATTAAGGAAAGTGGATTCTGGCCTTGGCCTGCTCCCCAGAAGCAGTGCTGGAATGATGGGGACTTGTCCCACAGCACTGTTTACTTCCTTCCCTCTGCTGCTATTTACCAAGCCTCTGCCCACTTGTTCCCACCTGTACATGGCCATCCCTAGCTGTCCTTTCATTGTCTATGAGCCAAATCTCTGCTTTTTCAAAGTAGGTCTTTCCTTCAGCCAATTATCTTTCCTTCTGTGTGATGTCCCAACCCTTTTCTGGAATCTTCTGGACCTGGAACTTTCCAGCCTTGAGACCCCCAGAGTCTGTGCTGATTGAGGTACCTGGCAGGAACCAAAGAAATCAGAGCAGCCTGAGCAGGGCTCTGACTCCCCCTAGGAAATGCCGGAGTTGCCATGATTCGGGGGCTCTGGGTGGAGGGGAGTGGGGTGAGGATGCCTGGGGCTCATGGTGCAGGGGCCCCCTGCTGGTATTCCTGTTACAGCCTAGTGCTTTGGAAGGGTGGTTTGGAAAAAAGGGGAGGGTGCTGCCCTAGGACCCTTCCCTCTGTGCCCCCCCACCTCCCATCGCCAGAGAAGCTACCCAGCTTTCCCTTTAACTTGCTGAAAAGAAAAAGAAAAGGCCAGTTGCCCGAAGACACTACCAGCAGCAGCAAGACTCAAAGTCATACCAATGCCCACCTGAAGTCCCTGAAGCAGCTTTCCCAAATTGCCCAGAGGGACACAAAGTCAGTGGCTTTTGTCCCGCAAGTTTTCTCTCTTGGGGGAGGATCACTGGTGTGGGCCTCAGGTGAGGCCAGGGCTTCCAGTCCTCACTCACCCCACCTACTTCACTTCACTCACCCATGTTAAGCACTCCAGCCCTCAGCCCTTGTGGGCTCTTGAGCTGCCTCCAGCCCCATTTGAGGTCTTCATTTCTTCCTCTGCAAAGTGAGGAGTTTTCCAGATTGTTTTCTGATCAGAGTTCTCTCTGAACTCAAAGCCTAGGATGCTTTGAAAGAACTCTGGTTAGCAGTAGAGAGCCTGGGCATTAATCTCACAGCTTAGCCATTTAGCGGCTGGGAGAGCCTAGGCAAGCAGCATTCCTCTTTGGCCCTCCATTTTGTCCTCTGTACAATGAGGAGGTTGGCCAGGATGGGCCCTGAAGACCCCAATTCCAGTCTGAAATGTGCTACCCTAGGTCCTGAACTAGAAAATCCGGCAAATTTCTAGGAGCATAGGAGCTAAGAAGGGGATGTCAGTGCCAGTAAGGAGAAGATTCAGTTACTATGTTGCTAAAGTTAATAGACACCTTCCTAAATGAATTGTAGATAATTATGTCGCATGCATGATCATTTTTTATCCCTGTTTGTGGATTTCAGCATTCACTCTTCTCGATGCTTGCTCTGAGGATAAATTTTGGGAAGCAATGAAGTAAATAAATGGGAACCATCATTTCTCTGGTGCTTTTGTATGCTGAGGCCCTGGTGGCTCAGCCAGCCCAGTGCCCGCCCCTCAGCCCAGCATCCCTTGCTCCACTGGCATAACTGGAGAGTACAGCAGAAAGCCCAAAGACAGGAGTGGGGGAGGGAGGGAGAGGAAACAAAGGGGGACCCAGGAAGGAGAGAGCCTCAGGTTCCTGCTGGTGGAGGAGACCTTTGGGAGGTTTGGGGTTCTTGGCATGTACCTGGGAGTGGATTTGCCAAGAAAGGCTTGGCAAGCAGTCCACCTGGGGCCATCACAATCCCCAGGGATCCCTTGTGCCATCATCTCTGGAGTGTCCTTCATCCAGTCAAGCTGGGACTTCAGCTCCTTGGCATGATCTCTTCCACTGGCCATCCCCTAAGGGCAAAGATGGAGAGGCAGTGGGGTGCACTAGGCTTGGGGGCAATCCCACCTCAGCCGCTTACATGCTGTGGTTCTTAGAGCAGGTCACTTAACCAGCTAGTGTGGGTCAGTGAAAGGATCCCTGACTTTGGAGTCTGAGGATCTAGGTTCAAATCCTCTTTGGACCTCAGTTTCCTTCTCTGTAAAATGAGAGGATGACCTCTAAGATTCCTTCTAGCTCTAAATCTACGATGCTGTGTGCCTCTCTGAATCTCAGCCTACTCACCAGTGAAATGGCAATGCTGGTACTTGTGTGAGCTACCCATTGTGATCATTTGAACAGCAGGCTGAAAGACTAGTTAGGAGTCCATGGCAAGAATCTAGGCTGGACAGTGATGAGATGGGGCCTGGACTCTGTGAATGTGCTGGGAGTAGACTTGAGGTGGCAGAGGACTGAGGTGAGGCAGAATCCACAGGACTTGGTGAGTGATTAGCTGGGAGAAATGAGGCTAGCATCATACTCTGAGCAAGAGGGCCCTGGAGGCTGGGTGAATGATGTCGCCCCTGAGAGATCTCCTGTAGTCAGAAGGAGTCAGAAAGAGGAAGTCAGAACTGAGGGAGACCAAAGCTCAGGCCCAGAGAGATACCATTGGGAGGCAGCTGCAGAGAGGAAGGAGGCAAGGCCCAGGGAAACTAATAAGATTGATAAAGGAGAGGAGACTGAGCCAAATCCTTTGGGGGGGGGCAGCTGCAGGGAAGGTGAGGAGCCAAGGATGTTGGAGGGAAGACAGGTTAGTGCCAAGGCTGGGAAGCAAGAGAAGGGAGAGGTCAGCAGAATGTGAGGCTGCAGAGGCCACAAGGAGGTTGGGTACAGAGCCCAACACTATGTGCATGTGGGTGTCTGAGTTAACGGGCATCCATGGCCTGGCAGAGGACCAGGCTGGGAGCCTGAGTGCTAGGGCCCAGTGAGAGAGGGAACAGTGAGGAAGTGAGTACCTTGGTCACAGATAACTTGTTTAGGTTGTTTTGCAATGAAGGGGACGTGAGATATGGGTCAGTAGTTGTAAGGAGTGGAAGAGTCAAGGCAAGGTCTTTTGCTACAAACTCTGGAGTCCGGAGTACCCTCACATGCAGCCAGGAAGATGGCCCTGGTAAGAGAGAGATTGGCAGCACCTGAGGCAGATAGGGGCCTGACCACTAGAGCATAGGCCTGGAATAGATCCGTGAGGAAATGGAATCCAGGGCACCATTCAGATGACAATTCGCCCAAGTGACCAGTCCCTAGCTCCTCTGTGACCACAAGTGGGGGACGGTGGTGAGAGGGCCTAGGGGGTTTCCTCAGCTGGAAAATGAGGGGGTCAACTAGATGCTGCCAAAGTCCCTTCTAGCCCTAAACCTATGATCCCATGATGTGGGAAATTCTGAAGGAGACTCCAGATCCTCTCAGGGGCCACAGAGGTCAATGGCACTGTCCTTAGCTTAGGCCCTGTCGTAGAAGCAAGGCCTACTCCCCCAGTCTAGGCTAGTTTCCCCCTAAAAGACAATGAAAGCATTCTCAAGACTTAATCTGTTCAGGGGACTAAGGTTCAAACTGTGGTCACCTGAGTATAGAAGCCCAGTGCACGAGACATGAAGCTCCTTAGGCTTGACACATGCTACTGATGGGTACTCCATTGTGACAAATGTAAAGGCAGGGCGGCTGCATCTGAGTCAATGCTGTGTCTTTGCTGAGTAGCTTTTCCATGCTATTTTGTTCAATGTTAAATGGTCTACAGATATATCCTTTGGATAGAATCCCAGTGCTATACATACTACAATGCAACACAACTGTTCAAAGACTTCAGGCGTGTTTTCTCAAACCACGTGATCTTCTGGGGTTTTTTACATTACCATAATGTTCTCCATTATCTCTCCCTTCCCTCTCCCCCCCCAAAGCCATCCCATGTAAAAACATTTTTAGAGATCATAAAACAAAGAGGAAAAAAATCAGCAAAAATGGTCAGTACATTGAAAAAGTCTGAAAAGATGTGCAACGTACCATATTCATGCATCTCCCACCTCTGCAAAGGGATGGGGTGGGAGTATTTACTCTCTCTTCTTTCCAGCCAAGCTTGTTCTTTGTAATTTTATTGTATTCACTTTTGATTTTTTTGTGCATCGTTGTTTCTTCCATTGACACTGTTGTAATTGTGCATATTGGTTTTTTGACTCTTCTCAGTTTCCTCTGCATCACTTCATGGAAAGATTTCCATGTTTCTCTGTATTCATCTCATTTATCATTTCTTACAGTGCTGTATGATTCCATTACATTCACTTACTACAATGCATAGATTCTAGCTGTTCCCCAAAGGAAGGGCATCGACTTTGTTTCCGATTTCTTGATTGCCCCAAAAGTCCTGCTACAAATATCTTGGTTTATAGCCTAGCACTGGAGCGTCTGGTTCAAAGAATATGGACATTTTAGTTCCTTTATTTGCATAATTCCAGATTTCTTTCCAAAACTAAGTGGCTCCCCAGTTCCACCAACAATGTACTAATGTATCCATCTTCCGACAACCCCACCAATGTAGATTATTCCCATTTTTTGTCATCTTATAAATTTTTAGGGCATGAGGTGAAACTTTAGGGTTGTTTTGATTTGCATTTCTCTAATTATTACTGATTTGGAGCATTGTTTCATGTGATTATTAATAGTCTGCAGTTCTTGTTTTGAGAGATGTTGGGATGGGAAGTATATTTCTACTACCATCTGCTTAAGCCCCCATTCTGAGCCATTCTCCCTAATATCAGCCAGTTAGTATCTGACTTATGCTGTTAATTGACACAACAATGGATGGCCCAAGCTCATTTAGCCGGTTGTCACCAGTTAGCTTCCCCTGAGTCGGTCTGGCAAGACCAGCACAGCCGTACCCCTGAATTGCAGACACACTTTCCCATATAGTCCCTGGGGAGAATGGATTCACATTGGCTCCACCCCTTTGCTTACAGAAAGCAGCGCCTCGGAGTCCATCTGCTGCCTTGTACTCAGTCCTGACCCGGCATTTTCGGAACCTAGTGTGTTTGGTCTCCACTGAATCATGCATTCATGGCTTCATGTCTCCCAGTGAGGGGAGAATAAGGCTTGTCTCTTCACTTGAACACAGTCAAGCAAGAAGAGAGAACAAGGTTGAATAGCTCTGTCTCAAAAGCCTCTCCTCTCTACACAGTAAGCCAACTGGAAACTGTCACAGAATACTTGCACATGTTACAAGGGCCAAGTCAGAGAGCAAGTTACATATCATTGGAGATTTCAGGAAGCTGGCTCCCTAGCCTCTCAGGCAGAGCGTGCTGTTCATTCTTGGAGGATGGCTCTCCTCTTTTTGTTAAATGTTACATGGTCTACAAGTGTCTCGTTTTGTTCCACGATAGAGTTTTGAACTTGATCTAGGTCTGACCTACAATGGGGTGCGGACAAGCTTGGACATTCTTCAAGGAAGCTCACTTAGAGCTCCCTCTTCTGCCCTCCTCCTCATCTCCCATCACACATGCCTTCTTCACCCCTGTCTCACATGAAGAGGTGAGCCTTCTCCTTGCCAAAGCTAACCCTTGTATCTACACAAGCCTCCTCCAGCAGACTGCCCCCTTTATCATCCACACTCTCTCACTTCAATCCCACTCTGTCACTGGCTCTTTCCTGCTTCCTACACACATGCCCATGTCTCTTCCATCCTCAAAACCCCTTCATTGCAGGTGTTCTTCTCCCTCTGCCACTTTTGCACCACTGATCTAAAGTTTGTAGATTTCCACCTTTCAGAAAATGGGGATATCTGCCCCTTTCCAGGCTTCTGACGCCTCTCCCGTTGCCCATGATTCCCGAGTTTCCCAAAATGGTGCCGTAATCTCATCTGCAAGGTCTGTTATTTTACTTCTGTAACATCTCTCACTTACATGCCCTTCTTTCCTCTGTCACTGCCGCCAGCCTGGTGCAGGTCCTGCAGTATGGAGATCCTTGGTATGAGACCCAGTATGGCCTGAGGGCAGCAGATAGACCATTGGGCCTGGAGTCAGAAAGACCTGAGTTCAAATATGACCTCAGACACTTCCTAGGTGTGTGACCCTGGGCAAGTCACTTCACCCTGTTGGCCTCGGTTTCCTCATCTGGCAAATGAGCTGGAGAAGGAAATGGCAAACCCTCCAGTATCTCTGCCAAGGAAACCCCAAATGAGGCCACAGAGAGTCAGGCATGACTGAACAACAACCAATGGACCGCAGGCTGCTCTAGGTTCATGCTCTCAGATAGATCTCCCAGTGTCGTATCTGCTCCCTTGTGGTGTCTGTATGGGGATTGTAATGGGACTTTGGTATTCCTTCCCAGGCCCGGTGAAACACTTGTCCTGCTGCCCTTGTCAGATTCAGTCTGCAGTATTCTAGTCGATTCTGGTCACCAATCTTTAAGAAGGCTACAGACAAGCTGAGACATCGCGAGATCAAGGACCAAGGCAGTGAGGACACGTGCCTGTAGAAGGAACTGAGAATATTTAACATGAAAAGACTTAGGAGGGAGCACATATCTGCAAGTTCATATGGATGGAGGATTCACCTTACTCTGATTGGTGTCAGAAAGTGGAACTGGTAGAAATGAGTAGCAATGACAGCTTGGGGGTCAGCGTAAGGAAGAAGATCATGCTGGGAGTGGCCACCTGTCACAGATGCCATAGAAGGGAGGCTGCGAGTGGAGGACATTGAACTCTGACCTCCTAGACCTCTTCTGGCTCTTCACCCTCCTCTAGTTAAACCTGCCTTTCCCAAGTACCATCATTCAAGCTTAATTAAAAAATCTGACAACAAGGTTTCCTAGCCTGTTTGATGGTCTTTTTTCTGAGTGAGGTTGGTGCTCATAGCCACACCTGTAGTTCTGGGCCCCACATTTTACACAGGATAAGAGTTAGCATAAGACAATAGAAAGAACGCTGGATTTGGAGTCTGAAGGCCTGGGTTCAAATTCTGTCTCTACAACTTTCTTACTGGGTGATATCAGGCCATTACTCTCACCTCTGGGGACCTTCATTTCCTCACGTAAAAGGAGGGATTGGACTACATGACACTGAGGTTCTGTGATCCCATAATTGCCTAGAGGGAGGCTACCCAGAATGGTGATGGAACGAAAGAACCTCTTTCTACACACTGAGCAAGTTTAGCCTGGAGAAGAGAAGATGGAAGGGGGATATGAGAGCTCCCTTCCATTATCTGAGGGGCTGCTGTATAGAGGAGGAATCAGCTTTGTTCTGCTTGGCCCCAGAGGGCAGGGGAAATGACATAGAGGCAGATTGAGGTGGATGTCAGGAAGGAGAACTTGGTAAAGCCTCAAGGTGGTCCAGAGTGAAAGTGGATGCTGGAGGTCCCTAGGCTGTGATGCCTGGTAAGCCTTCCTTTATCACACGTGTCCTCTCTCCCAGAAGGACTCCCAGCCCTTTCCCATCCTGGCCAGTATCCTCAGAACTCTCTCAAGCCAGTCAATAGGCTTTCCCAAATATGGCTCCAAGAGTGAAACACAGCCCTTCAGTTGGGTTCTGAGCTCTCTTGCTTCTATGTCTTCCCTGTTTCTCCCAGATAGAGTGCTTGTCTGTATTTGTTTGCATGTCAGCTCCCCCAGCAGACTGTAAGCTCTTGAGGGCAGGGACTAGCTTTTGCCTCTTTGTGTACCCAGTACTTAACACAGTGATTGGCACATAGTAGGTGCTTAATCACTGTTTATTGATTGACTAGGACAGGAGAAGGAAGTAATGTGTCTCTTAAAGCAGTCCATGATGCCACATCCCACTGCTGACAGTCTAGTCACACCCCCAGGTCTCTTAGTCAAACTGTTGTCCAAGCACATCCCATCTGTCTTGTACTAAAAAAGTTGATTTCTTGAATGTCCATAAGCACAGAAGAGGTTTTCTTCTCCCCTCCTCCCCTTCACTCCCCCACCCTCCGTTCTGCTCCACAGCTTAGCTTACAGTAGCAAAGGGTTGGGTACCCAATGAACATTATGCCAGCCAGGCTAACAGATACTGAGCTGGAAGGCCCCAAAGAGGTCCCCTTTTCTGATGTCTTTGTTGTATAGAGGAGGCAGTTGGGGTTCTGCGAGGGGAAAGAACAGTGACTGAACTGGGATTCCAAGTCAGGTGCTCTCTCACAGCAAGTCTGCCTGTGCTCATGGAGAACACGTTCTTGTTCCCACACTGAATCCAGTCGCTTCCTATGTGATCCTGAGCAAATCTCTGCCCCTCTAGGTCTCCTTCTCCTCCTTGTAGCAGCCTGGGGTTGGACTGGGTGGTCTCTAAGATTCTTTCCAGTTCTCATTGCCTGTGAGTAGTGAGAGCACAGTATTGTTAGAGATAAGGGCTCCTGATCATAGCTGCACAGAAGGACTGGGACAAGGAGGGGGAGCAAGCAATCAAGCACCTTGACCTCAGTGCCCTTGACCCATGCAGGACCAGCTTGTGGGCCCTTGTTTACTTGAGCATCCTATCCATATCTGGTATTTTTCTGCCCCTTTAGGGATAGTGGGATGGTGGGTAAACCTTTATGTTCCAGGGGCCCCTTCCACTTTTGGTGAATTACCAGGTTTAAAGTAAACTTGAACGAAGGAAGGGGGTTGTCCTGGTTGACCTCCACAGGGCCTCTTCAGTCTTTGAGTCCTGGAAGATGGACTGCATGGGACAGTATGAACACTAGGTCTAGAGTCAAAAGTCCTGTATGGCCTAGGGTACGAGCCTTCAGTTTTCTCCTCTGGAGAAGGAGAGTCCAGACTGATGACCTTCATGTTCTAAGCATATGATCATCATTGTCTGCCATTTGAGAACTTGGACGCGTCCCCTCCTCCAGCTCCTTTCCTATACCCAAGGAGCCAGAGGAAGCTCTTCTCTTGGGAGGCTGCTCCTCATCACAGCTTCACCCCAGTGACTCCTCTTGATGGACCTTAATATAGCACAGAGGAAAGTGAAAAGCCACCCCACACTGAGCAGAATGAGAGAGGAGAGAAGCCTGAAGAGAGTCAGAGCTGTAGGGGCTGCCACAGTCAGGGGAACCCATCAAGACACTGGGCTCTGAACATCCTCCCCCTGCACAATCTTATGCCATGATCGTTAGTAGTCCTGGGTCCAAGAACTAAGGTACCCAGAGGCTCTAGCCAAGTGGGCCTTACTTGGCCCAGAGTAGAACACAAATGGTTAAGGGGTGGAGTGGAAGTGATTTTGTAGGACCCCTGCCCCAGTTCACCTCCGATATCAGCCCTGATTTCTCCTTAGCTTGGTTCCTGGCCCCTTTGGTCATTCCAGTGCCAAAACTCCAAGGGACCCTCAGGTGTTCAGCACTCTCCACAGAGACTCTGGGTGGGTGAGCACCTTCCTCAAGTCTCCCTTTCTTCCTCTTATGAGGAGGAGGAAGATGAAGACAGTCTCAGAAGTGATACAAGTGAAAGAGCTTGTTACTGAGATGAGGCTGGAGGGGGCCATAGAAGGAGATGTGAACTGGAGGTGATGAAGACAAGGAGCAGAGGGCATCATGGTGGGGATTCTTGTTCAGGCACAAGCTGACTGAGATGGTCTCCAAAGTTGAGGGAGGTCTGGCATTCGGGGAGAGTGAAGTCATCTGAGCACTTTTCCTTTGGGAAGGCCTAGATCTCTGCTACCATTTTAGTGCCCCACTCCACCAGTCACACTGGGTTCACCTTTGTGGGTGGAGGGTCATAGAACTAGATCTGGAAGGAACCTCAGAGGTCATGTGATCCAACTCTCTGATTCTATGGAGGAGGAATCTGAGATTTCAAAGGATGAAGGGATTTGGCCAAGACCCTGCAGGTGGTGAGGAATAGAGCTGGGATTGGAAGAGAAGGTCGGCTCTGCACCCCTCGCTGCACTGGCGGAAACCTCTCATCCTCCTCCCCAGCCCACCCTTGCCAAACGCCCCCAAGACTGAGGTGGGGGTGGGAAACAGCCTGGAGAATTGGGCTGTGATAAGGGGCATCTTTGTTAAATGCTGCTGAGCAAAGCAGCTGAGCAGAGTGCAAGGGAGGAAGCCAGGGCCCAGAACCAAGGACAGTAAGTGAGGCAAAGGCAGACCAGCTGAATCAATGGGTCCAGTAGTTCAGACTGCAGTAAAGATCTGAAGCCAGATCAGATAGGATTGAGATCAATAGAATAGACCCTGATTTTCAGGTATTTCGAGGACTGAGAACAAAAGAACTCAGCTTAGGCCCAGTGGGGGGAGTAGTCAGAAACTGGCAAGCGTCTTCAAGAACTAAGTTGGCCTTTGGGTGGAAGAGGAGGCATGGCCAGTAATGCCTAGACAAGGGCAGCTGAATCAGGGGTCTTTGTGGTCCCTATACCTATCCTCCACTGAGCAGAAGAGAAGGTTGGGAGCCAAAGAAGCCTGTCCTTGATCCCCTGGCTGAGGGCACTGGAAAGGTGCCCATGGTGTCATGACAGGAAGCTTGAGAGCAGCCTTCTGGGGGGGGGGGGCGATGCCCTGGTAATGTGGCTGTGGCTGGGGGGGGGGTTATTTCATTATTCTTGTCCTTCACCTCATCTTTATTTCCCTTTCCTTTTACTTCCTTGGTGTCCAGAAGTAGTACTGGTTGGAATGGTGGGTGGCAGGGTAATACCCAAAGGCTCTCCCTCCCTCCAAGGCCACTCTTGTTGGTACAGAGACTTTGGCTACAGTTTTCCCTTCCCACATTAGATATACTACCAAGTTCCAGCATTCTGTCCCCTGTGGCAGGAGGAGCCCTCAGAACTGGGGGTGTCCTAGCCAGTGTGAGAGGGAGGTCCAAGAGAGTAGAAGCTCCTCGAAGGCAGGACTGTTTAGTTTATATCTTTCTAGCCACAGAGTCTAGCACGGTTCCTTGCACAGAGCTTAATATCTGCTCATTGGTGAATTTTGAAAGCTAGCCATCTTCGAGTATTTGACAGGATGTCATGGGGAAGAGGGATTACTGTGGTCAGCTTCAAATCAATAAACATTTCTTGATTCGACTTGATGGGATGTGCTCAAATTGCTGGAGGAATTGCCCACATCCATCCATCCATCCATCCATCCATCCATCTATATATCCATCCATCCATCCACCCATCCATCCACCTATCCACCCACCCACCCATCCACCCATCCATCCATCCATCAATCAGCATTTATTAAACACCTACTCTGCTCCAGGGACTTAGCTAGGTGTTGGGGTGGAAATACCAAAGTGATACAGTCCCTGTTCTTGACTGGCTGGAGTGTACACAGACAGACTGATGCAGTAAATGCAAAATGTATGCAAGATAAATCCAAAGCCAAAGAGGTAGGGCAAGCCACTAGCAGCTGGGGAGTCAGGCAAGCCTTCACATAGGAAGGGGCACTTAAGTGAGCTTTGTAGGAAACTAGAGATTCAGAGAGGCAGAGGTAAGGAGGAATGTGTTCCAAGAATGGGAGACAACCTGGACAAAGGCATGGAGAGGGGAAATGAGATCGCTCATGTGAGAAACAGCAAGCAGGAAAGCCAGCTTGGCTGGACCATAGAGTACATGAAGCAAGTAAGGTGGAATAAGGCTTCAAGGATAGATTAGGAATAGGTAAGAGGGCCTTGAAACGCTAAACAGAGAAAGTAGTGGTTTATCCTAGGGGCAAAAGGGAGCTTCTGGGGCAGGGGAGAAGGAGGTATGACCTGGTCAGGCATAAGCCTTGGGAAAGTCACTTTGGCACCCGAGGTGGGGAGAGACGGGAAGCACGGAGCCCAGGGTCCAGACTGTTGTGGTAATGAGGTGAGAGTTGCTACTTGGGAGGAGGGCCATGGCCCTGGAGGGCAGAGGAGGGAGGGGCAGACTGAATCAGTAGAAGAAGCACTTCCTTAGGATGCCCAGAGTGACCTGGACTGCTTTCTCTCATTGCTGGCCTCCAAACAGTCTGGATGGTCACTGGAGAAAGCAGCAGCCCACAAACCCAACGCCTCAGCTAGGAGGCTTCTATTATAGAATGCATCGGCCTGGCTAGGCTCCTGTTTCTCCTGTCCAGCTTCTGCATCTTCCTGTGACCTCCAGCATCCGTCTGCCTCCGGGTGTCATCCTCTGTTTCCTTGTGTGACCACTCCAGCCTCACTCCTTCTTCCTTCTCTCCCTATGTAGGCCTTCCTCTACAGCTCCTTTACTCTCTTATTCATTCATCACCACCAGTTGAAATTTCAAATTAGGAATCCAATTAGCATGGAAGTCTGGGGAAGCCAAACTCCCCATTGTGGACATCTTCCAAATGTCTTTGCAGGTGGCTGAGCAGGGCAGAGCAGTGCCCTTAGCCCACCCCTGTCAAATGCAGCCCCAAGCCTGGGTCCTTGAGCCTCTTTCTGCCACTCCTTCTTTGCTTAAGCACTTGACAGAGTCTAGACCAAGGCAGTTCCACCAACACTGAGTAAGTCCAAGGCCCTGAGCTGGATGGTGGGGTGGGAGGATAGGGAATGGAAAAGGATGATCCATCATTGTCCCCAAGGTACTTACAACCAAATTGTGGGGCCCCAGCAGTTCAGATGAGAAGTGGGGACCAATCAGACAGTGTCTCACCAGATCAGGGCCCTGGGAAGTCATTGTACCTCATTTTATCAAAGTCAGGTCAACACCCAGACAGCAAGCATTTATGAAGTGTCTGCTATGTGCTGAGTACTGGGGGTACAAGATAGGAGAAGACATCAGCCTTGCCTTCAGGGAGATCAAAGTCTAATGATGTGGATGACATGCAGATGAGATCTCTATAGGCCAGTGGGAGTTCATGGTGAAGAGGATTGAGCAAGGCCTCTTGGAGGTGGAAGGTGGAACCCGAGACCCAGAGAGAACAAAGAACTAGGCCAAGGGCATAGGAGCAATTAAGGGTGGTCTGGACTAGAGATTTCCAGAGCAGTGCTGCTAGGGTGGTGCCTCAGGATCCCAGCTCAGCCAGTCACAGGGCTGGGCTCCCATTGTGGCTCCTCGGGCCCCCAGTAAACACCACAAAAGTCAGTCAAGGCCCACCCCACCTCCCTGCAAGGAGCAGGTCCCACTTACCACACTGTCCACCTTGCCCTGGGGTAGAGAAAAGCTCACTGCCTCCTCAGTGGCCAGAGGACTGTTGGGATGAGGTGGGAAGTCTCTGATTCTCCCAGGCCCCAGGAAGCTGCACAGCACCCCTCCTCCCACCAGACAGAGCTCACTTTGAGCTGGGCTGGGGCCAAAGGATTCAATTCACCACGTGCCTAATTTTTGTGTTTTATTTTATTTTTCAATGAAAAACTATTAATTTTATCTCCTTCCCAGTCACCTACCCCAATCTAAAAGAAAATAAAAATATAAATGAAGCCCTCTCAGCAAATATGCATAGTCAAATAGAGCAAATTCCCGTTCTCAGCTCTCACTCGGAGGATGAGCAGCATGTTTCCTCACGGCTGGTCATGGAACTGATCTAAGTTCAGTTGTCTTCACATTGTTCTCCTGGTTCTGTACCAGGTCACTCAAGTCTTCTCAGGTTTCTCTGAACTTGTCTCTTTTGTCACTTCTTATGTATATTTTGTTCTTTAGCCATCCCCTTAGTAATAACTGCTATAAACATTTTGTTGTTCTTGTTGTTTTTCCTTTTTGGAGGACAATGGGGGTTAAGTGACTTGCCCAAGATCACATGTCTAGTTTTTGTGTTAAGGGTATGAGGCTGCATTTGAACTCAGGTCCTCCTGACTCCAAGGCCAGTGCTCTATTCACTGCACCACCTAGCCACCCCTGTTATAAATATTTTGGTACATTAAGCTATTTTTCCTTTCTTTGACCTTTTTGGGGATACAGGACTAGTAGAGTCAAAGGGTGTGCATAGTTTAATGGTCTGGGAGCACAGTCCTAATTTCCTTTCCAGAATGACCGCAGCAATTCACAGCTCTACCAACAATGCATTAGCACCTCTGCTTTTCCTCAACACCACCACCATTTGTCCTTCTCATTTTTTGGTCACCTTTGCCAATCTGATTGCCCAAATATTTACCAAAAGTTTCTGAGGTATAAGGCACTGCACCATGCTTTGAGGATAGACCTCTTAGTTGTACCAAGGAAACATTGAAACAAAGCCAAGTGACACAACCCAGTCCGATCAAGTAGAGCACATTCTGTGTCTCTCCAGAGATGAAGACGGTGTGCTTCCTTATCAGTTCTACATGATCAGGACATGACATAATTGTATGAAGAACTAGGGACATCAGGCAAGGCTATCCATGGAGAACAAGCTTCCTAGCCCTTAGGAAATCAAATCTCCAAACTTCAACTCTTCAGCTTGAAATTCAAGGCTTCTCATTAACTGGCCTTGTTCCACACCTAGCCTACCTAAAGTCCCAACGTCATGGAGATGTCAGAAAGACCTCAAAGTCAGAGTCCCAGCTGTGTGACCTTAGGCAAATTAATTAACATCTGTGAGCCTCGGTTTTCTCATCTGTAAAATGGGGCTTATAAGCATGGTTTGGGAGAAAGAGAACCAGATTGAGAATGGGTTAAAATCCTGGCTCTGCCACTTGGGGTTGAGCTATATAAGCTCTCAGACAGGTCCCTCCTAGATCAAACATTCTCTTTAGGATTGTGAGAAAAGTTGTCTCTCAGTATTTAAGTGCTCTCAAACTGTGATGAAAATTATTATTATTATTATTATGGGATGCCAGAGCTGAAAGTTGCCTTAGATCTTGTCCAACCCTTTTACAGAGGGAGAAAATGAGGCCCTGATGGGGGATTCATTATCCGAAGTCACACAAGTAGTTCAGAACAGAGTCAGAGGGTGAAACAGGCTTATGGTTGGTAATTCAATATTATGACCCAACTACCCCCTCTACCTTCAGGCAGCCAGTCCAAAGGGCCCTGGGGTAAGTCCCAGCTCTGCCACTAATTCTTGCATGACCTTGGACCAATCACTTCACTGACTTGGGCTTCAGTTTCCTCACTTGACAAACAAGAGGATGGGACCAGGCGATAGCCAAACTCTCTTCTAACTCCAAGCCTCCTGTGTCAGCCCTGAGCTTGAGTTCTTGCCTGCGGTAGGCCTGGTGCTGTATGTAACAGAGGCAGGGAGAACACATCTCCTAGAACACAGACAGAAAGGTCCCTTGAATTGCCCCGAGCCCCACTCCCTCCACCTCCCTCATAGAAGCTATAAAGCTGGGGGGAAGTTAGCATTCCTTTAACCTGACACCCTTCCTACTATGTTGATTTACTGAGTGCCAGGACAAAGGAGACCCCTGAAGCTGAGGCTTTGGGAGCCATTGTTTCTTAGATGGACCCCCTCGGTGGGGGGGGGGGGAGCAGGCTGCTTGACTGGCCTAATTGGAGAACACCTGGCCTCAAGGACAGGTACCCACACTAAGAAGTGGTGCCCACTCACTTTGACATCAGTAGAGACCCAGGTTCAACTCACGTTTTGGATACTTTTTTGACAGACTATGTCCTTGGGCAAGTCACTAGACATCTCTAAGCTTCAGCTTACCATCTGCCAAATCTTGCCTAGGTCACTGGGCTGTAGGGAGAATCAGAGTAGACAATGTCCAGAAAGCCCTGAATGAGAAGTAATATAGCTTAATAAATAGAGTACTAAAATAGAGTACTAGACTTGGAGTGAGGAAGAGTTGGATTCAAATAACACTAAAGATACTTATTAGTTCTGTGACCCTGGACAAGTCACTTAACCACTGTCTGCCTCAGTCTCCTCACCTGTAAAGTGAGGGGGCTGGATTTAATGGATTTTAAGGACCATTCCAGCTCTCCAGTTATGACCCCATAAATATTAGCCATTGAAGGTGGGTGACCTGGGTTCTCTCCCTGGTTCTACTAGCCCTACATAGTCCAGTCTACCTTTCAGATTCTTAGTTTCCTTATATGTAAAATAGGGATTAAAATCTCTGTCCTGCATGACTCATGGGCACAAGTGGAATAAGAAATTGGAACCACAAGGAATTTCAGTTGGTGCCACTGCTGCTGTTAAGAGACTATCCTAGACTAAAGTTTAGGAGAGTGGGAGGTATGAAGAAAGGATAGGTCCGAGTTTAAATGCACAGCTAATTGCATTGGGTTCAGTTAGTTGCAGATCATTTTCAAAAGTACATTGACAAGCTGGAGTGTATAAGAAAGCAACCGATGTGGGCAGAGGAATGGAGACCAGGCCATGAAAGTGTCAGAGGACTGGACATTTTTTATGAGAAGAGAAGGGGGGCAGGGAAGCCAGAGGTGGAGTCATGGTGGCTGTGTTGAGGAGGCAGGATTAGCCTTCTTCAGAGCCCAGAATCGGGAGCAATGGGTATAAGTTGGAGAGATCCCAATGTAGACCTTAACAATTAGAGCTATGCCCAAGCAGAAAGGGCACCCTCCAGGCCTCCACTCCTCAGGAGCCTTCCAGCAAAGCCTGAAGGGCCACTTGTTGGGGATGATATAGAGGGGATTCTTGGGGATGTGTTCCAAAGTCTCTGGATACGGAAAACGTGTGTAGGCGTGCAAAGTGCTACAAACCCCATCTCATGTGGTCCTCACAACAATCATGTGGGGCAGGTGCTATTCTCATTCCAGTTTTACACATCCGTAAACTGGAGCTTAGAGAGCAGCACTAACTTGGCCAATCAGTGAGTGAGGTGGGATCCAAAGCCCAGGCTGTCCTTGGATGCTTTACTTCAGTTCTTTGCTCTATACTGCCCCCACTGTACGTCTGACTGCGTGGACTATAAAATTAAGAGCATTCTGCTTCCTTCTGCTCTGGTCACTAGCACCAGAAGGAATGGGGCCAGGGGAGGGCAGAATGACTTGGAAGAGTCACTTATTTCTCAGGTTTCTGTAGGAGGGGTGGGTTGACAAGGAGGAAACCACCTTTGCTCCCAAGTACTCCCAACTGGGACCCATTTGCTGGCAGTGTGCATTCAGAAAGACCCAGCTGGGCTATTCAAACTCTGTTACATTCCCCCTTTTTTCCTTAGGATTTTAAGCTGAAAGATTATGTAGCTCAACCACCTCACTTTACAGATGAAGAAACTGAGACCGAGGGAGGTAGAACAATATCTGGTTCAAGATCACGGGAACTTAGATAGGATTAGAGTTAGAAAGAACCTCCTAATTTTCTAGATGGGGAAACTGAGGCTCAGGGAGGTGGTGACACTGTGCTAATGTCACCCAGGTCCAAAGTGTCAGAACTGAAGGGTTTGAATCATTCTTTCGATGGAAGATCCTAGGTTTAGAGAAGGAAGCCACCTCAACCATTCAACCCCCTCTTTTCACAGGTGAGAAAATAGACAGAGAAGGGAAGGAACTTCTCCAAGGTCACTCAGCTTGGAAGCCCCAAACTGGGATTTATATGCTAACTCCAAATCTAGGGTTCACACCTCATTTACCTGGAAAAGGAGAAGTTGCTGGCCTGGAGCCATAATAGGCTGGCATTAAAAGACCAAATGCAGCTGATGCATAAAGCTCAGGTTTGGGGTCCTGGCCCATGCCAGGAGCTCCCTAGCCACAAAGTATCATGTCAGATGTTAGTGGGGGTGGAAACGAGGACATTTTACTGTGTTGAGGCCTAGTCCTGAGGACGCTTGGGGTGCTTGCCACTACACCAGGTCATCCCAACACTGGAGCCGGTGCTCTTACTCACTGAGCCATCTGGCCACCCCTGAAGACCTACTTTCTAACTGCAGCTCAGGATGGAGCCCAACTCCGGTTTCCTGTCCAACTTCCCAATTAATTTTCCAGCATTTGTTTTTCTGGGTTTCTGAAGTGTCTCCGCTCCAACACTAACGACAGTTTTGTGCAGCAGTGGTGTCATAATGGCTTCTTTGGAGTCTGAGAGCACCAAGTGTCCAACCCACCACCAGGTGGCCAGTTACCTTGGACTCAGAGGGATTGCTGAGACAAAGTCAAGGAATGGCGAACGGCAGAGAGAAGGCAGAGGTACTGTAGCAGCAAGCACCCCAAGTCCTCAGGGTTGCTGCCAACACAGGTTCTTGGATCTGCTTTGATAAAGGAAAGCAACTCAAAATGTGTTAACAAGCTTATCAAATCACAGAACACTTCTCAAAGTGAGCCCCAAAACAAAGCTACACATCAGGGCTTATGTAGCCTTCTCCTGGCTCAGAGAATGTAACAACCTTTTGGACCCACTGGCCAATCAAAAAGTATCTACTGAAAAACAAGCCTCCCACCCCAGGCTCCAGGTGCACTTTAGCCTAGGGGCAGGGAAGATCTTTAAATTTGCATTCCCATTACAGGTACACGTGAAAGGGAAACTGGGGGAAAAGATGGCCGAACAAGAGAAAGAAGACAGTTTAGGGGATAAGGAAGGAAACAAGGGAGGCATGTGAAACCCTGAGAGAGAGGTCCCAGAGGCAACCAAGCCTCTGAAATAGGAGTGTGGACAAGAAAGAAATTACAATGAAGAACAGAGGCAAAATAAAGCGAATTAAAGTGAGTGAACAGTTGAACATTTGTTAGGTGAGAAAAGGAAGCAAGTGAGTATTCTCTGCCCCTGATCCCCAGCTGAGAAGACCTGGCCCATCTCTAAGAATCACTGAGCTTCTAACACATATATTCAGAAGACTTGGAAGATTGTGACACCAACTAAAGAAGAGCAAAGCAACTTCCCAGCCTCCACCTCTTCTACACCATCTTGCTCAAGCCACCCATCCACCTGTTTATGGTGCAATTCGCTGCCGCCTCCCCTGGGCCACGGCGGGAGGCTGGAGGTGCCTCACCACCTGAGCTGTTCACCTACTGCTGGACAGGAAGGGGCAAGCATCCAGGGTGGAGAGGAGGTGAGGGGGGCGCATGTCCTGCACTGTTTCCCGGAGGCCAGCACCG
>NW_027187258.1:510951-557329 GCF_028583685.1 Petaurus breviceps papuanus | reverse complement strand
CAGGCGGGAGGTAGGCAGGAGGCAGGCGGTGGGCTCTATTCAGCTCCCCAGCGCTCTCTGTCTCTGTCTCTCTGTCTCTCTCTCTCTTTTTAATCCCCCTCTCCCCTCTCGACGTCTCTCTCCTCTAACACGGACACACACACACACACACACACACACACAAACACACACACACACAAACACACGCACTGCAGGAGCCTTGGGCGCTCGTCTGCTGCTCGCCGCCGGGCCGGGCTGGGCCGAGTTCCCCGGCTTCTCTCTGATCGCCAGCCGGCCGGGTTGGGGGAAAAGGATGGGACGGGTTCGGGGCGCCCGCTGGCATCTTGACCAAGCTGGCACTCCGCGGGCTGCAGGATCTCGGGGCAGGTAGGTAAGCGCTCAGGCACGGGGATGGGGTTGAAACACGCCAGGGGCCCAGGCCGCAGGATGGTATGGGGGCCGCGGACGGTCGACAGCTTGGTATCTAAAAAGCCATCCTGTTTTGGGGGCTGCTTGGTTGGGACCCCGCCCTCTTGCACTCCCTCTCCGCAGTGTCATGGTCAATATTTTGGCAGTTAGCCTCAAGAGGGGCAGGTAATGGCTCAGAGCCAAAGGGGGGGGGGAGGAGAAAGATGGCGCTCTGGCTGCAGGTCAATTCTTGCTGGACTTGAGCCGAAGTCTGTGTGACATCTTTCTCTTCCCCCACCCCGGTCTCTTTCTGTCTCTGTCTCTATGTCTTTTTACCCCTTCCTTCTCTCTCTCTGTCTCTCTCTGTCTCTCTCTGTCTCTCTCTGTCTCTCTGTCTCTCTGTCTCTCTGTCTCTCTCTCTCTCTCTCTCTCTCTCTCTCTCTCTCTCTCTCTCTCTCTCCCCCTCCTTCCCTCCCTCTCCTTCCCTCCTCCTCCACCTCCACCTCCCTTCCTATCTCTCCATCCCTCTGTGTCTCTCCTCTCTTCCTCTCTGATTCTGTCTGGTCTCATCTGCATGTCTATCTCTATCTCCTCCTGTCTCTGTCTATCTCTTTATTCCCCCCTACTCTTCCTTTCCCGACCTGAAAGCCATGAGATAATGTTGCTAAGGCACCCGCGGCGCTCTTCCCCTTACACACCCAGACACCCTTGGTCCCCCGCTCGGAGCCCGTCGCTCTTGGCCATCCCCCATACCTGTGGATGCGAATGCAGCTGAGCGGCGGCGGCTGCGGGGCGGGCGCAGGGGAGGTTAGGCAGACGTAAACGGAGCACTTCTTGCTTCCTGAGTCGAAATGAGGGAAGCTGGAGTTTGCAAAATAATTGCCGAGAGAAGGGCCGAAAAGAGGAAAGCTCAAGCGAACAGTCCTGCTGAGAGCGAGGGCGCAGGGGTTTGAGGAGCCAAATGGGCCGGTGATTCGCGGTGTAGGGCGGACAGGAGGCTGGGCTTCATAGCCCCACTGCCCTGCAAGGGCCGCTTCCTGCCAAGCCCCTCTCTCTAGTGGAGCAGTGAGGCTGCAGGAAAGCCAAACAGCCAGCCAGGGCCAAGGCTGCCTGAGCGGGATGCTCTACTGTTGTCTTTTAGAAGGATTACATGAAGCTAGTGGGAGGGAGAAAATAGGCCAAAGTCTTGGGAGCTCCTGGCCTGTGGCACCCCTAAGTGAGACCTTGGGACCATGACTGAGCTGCTGCCACCTGGGGACTCAGTGGCTGGGAAGCCCAGGGAGTCTGCTTCCTCTCTGGACTGGGACAGGCTGGCTCCAGCTGAGGGCCCGGGACAGGAATCCTCTGGCAGTGAGGGAGAGCAAGAAGGGAGCTCCCACAAGCTTATCAGCAGAGTGTCCACATCAGGCCAGATGAGGAGCAAGGTAAAGGCCCAGTCATTAGCATCTTCTGCATGGCCCAGGCTTCTGTGCAGGTGGCCAGGGCTCTTGGAACCTGGGCTGGTTCCGAGCCCAGAGTTCAAATCCTGCTTTTGATCAAACTAGAGCCAGGTGCTTGTTTAATTTTATGGGACTAGTGATATGGGCCAGCCTCACAAGAGGGCCATGTAGACAAATTTCTTAGGGGCACGAAGATGCACCTCCATAAAGGCTCTTATTTGTGAGACTAGCCACAATGCCAACACCTCTGCCCCTTGCGCTTGGGTAGGTAGAGCCCAAATGGTCTCGTTTCCAGCTCCACAGGGAAGGCAGTGTTCAAAAACACTGCCTTCTAGAGTCCATTTTTGGGCACAGCACCTCTACCTGGGGGTGGGGAGCTAGCCATTACTGGAAGAACACCCAGGAAATGAGTAAACCAGTGGGTTTAGGTGGTGCTGGGTTTTCTAATTGGAGTTGTCCAGTCAACTCCTGGTCTGAGGTGGAGCTGGATCCACTGGAGGTAGCCAGCTTAGCTCCTCACCCTAGTTACTGTAGCATTGTGATTAGGCTGTAGTGTGTGTGTGTGTGTGTGTGTGTGTGTGTGTGAGAGAGAGAGACAGAGAGAGACAGAGAGAGAGAGAGAGAGACAGAGAGACAGAGACAGAGAGAGGGATGACAGGGAGGGGGGTCATATTTTCTTCTCTCTTCTCTGGTGGTCTGAGCTATGAATGAGATCTGTCCATGTCCCTCCTTTCTAGAATTTTCAATTTCTAGGCAATGGACCATGGTCCCCTACCTGGTGGCAGAAAGTGTGAGTACAAATGTGTGAATTGGTTTTTTTTAGCAATGATGTGACCCTCCAGGGGTTGATATTAATTGAGCCACATTTGTCTGTCTCTGCTCAGCTTCTATTCTTGAGAATATGCTGTTGAGTATCTTTGTGCCCTGAGATTTGACCAGCTAGGAAGTCATTAAAATTGTAGGACTGAGGAAAATTAGGTGAAGAATAATAGCAGTTGCCCCTGTTTTTTCTTATGGGGTCTCTTTGCACTTTCCCACTGACCAAGAAAAAATTATGTCCTTTATTGCTCCCTTACCTTCCCCCAACCTCAGCCAAGTCTCCCTCCTCTGCATTTATGTATGGACACATGCTGTTGCTAACACCTGGCTTGTCTATTTCGTATGTGTCTGCCTTGTTTCCCCCATTTGATTGTAAGCTCCCTTGGGATAAGGCTCTGCATCTACATCGTGCCTCCCCACACACACACTCACACATGATTGTGCAGAGCATCCCCAGAAATAGAGAGAACTACTGAGCTGCTGGGTCTGAAGGAAGCCAGCCAAGCCCCCTGGTTTGAAGTCCAATGGGGATACAGAGTGAGAAGTAAATGCTCCTTTAAGTGGCCCAGAATCTATGGGCCCTGGGGAAGTACAGTAAATCTTGCCATTTGCAAAGTGGGTGTTAGAACCATAATTAAGAAGTAAATTGAAAACTATTAAAAAAAAATGGTCGGCAAGCATCCTTTCCCCGTTCCTTCCCGACAGCAGGCTGGCAATGATGCTTTTTTTGTTTAGAGGGTAATAAATTCTTTTTCTAAGTGAATACAGCATCCGCAGTGCTATTAACAAGCGCCAGGGCTGTTGATCCTAATACTTAACCTGTTGACGGTCTGGAAGAAATTCTGTCTCCTCCTCCTCCCCCTTCCCCTCCCCCTCCCCTTCTCTCCCTTCCTGGCAAGGTTCTACTGCCTTCTGATTATTCTGGTGGGTTGGGAGAGCTGTGGGGCTCTGGGGCCAGGCCTTTACAGAAAGGAGAAGGAGTCTTTTGCTCATGGGCTATTTGCTCTTATGTCTTTATTAAATATAATCTACGATCTGTGTCTTTGCAAATCAGTAGCCCCTTGAATGGAAAGCTAAACTATCTCCCCCTTGTCCCCCAATCCCCCAGGGGTCAGCAAGCAAACGACAGCTAATCAAATCCCCAAACTCTGACTCTGCTCAATCTGGCCATCTGTGCCTCACAAGACTCCCATTTGTCCACAAACAATCTCTTGGCTGACATGTCATCAATGCTGCTTTCCCCCAAACAGAGGATGGCCTCTGTTGTGGATGCTGCTGAAGGGAGGGGGAGGGAGAGGGAGCAGGAGCAGGCCCCGGAAGAAGCCAACCCCAAGGCACGGAGCAGTAGCTTTGAATCCAGGTGCTCCAGCAGGTTGGGGAGGGGCCCCTCTCTGAGCCTCAGTTTCCTTATCTGTAAACGTGCATAACAATACTTGGCCCACCTACCAAGGGCTGTTGTGGGGAATAGATCCATGTATATTGGAGTTAATATTATTATTGCTTCATGCAACTAAGTGGGGTGGGGGTGGTGGATAGCCACTCATTGTAACAAATTTCCTCCTATCTTTTTCCTTCTCCTTTCTCAGATGAATAAAAGGAGAAATCGACAACCCTTATTTAGAGGCAGCTCTCAGTTAACCATGGGGGACTTATTGGTGGCAAATGTTTAATCCCAGACTGGCTACCCCCACCAACCTTCCAGCCCCCACTTGAGCTGTGCTCAGTCAGGGAAGGCAAACTCATTAGTCTAAGCAAAAGTGAATTAGAAAGGCAAACCTTCCAGGGGCAAAAAACAACAAGAAAACCCTACCAACCAAAGAGTGCCTTCCATGGCCCAAGAGACATGCTTTGGGGATTATCTGCATCACTACTCCCCTCTATTACCACAGATAATTGAGAGTTGGGGATAAGCTTGCAAGCAACGACTGTCTTTCCCACTGAAACCCAGGGCCCTGGCACAGACTCCTGTGTAGCTAATTCAATGAGAGGGTGCCCATGTCGTCAAGTCATTCTGTTTGTTAGTGTCATTAATTAGTGAGACTAGGCTTGGATTTCAGGATGGGGAGGGGGAGGCGAGAGAAATGTTAGATTGGCCTATTTGTATTCTCCTTTCTAGTAGAGTCCTAGGCAAGCCAGAAGGCATTATTGGGTGTGTGTGTGTCCCGTGAGTGTGTTCCATGTCTGTGTTTGTGTGTGTCCTGTGTTGGTTTGTGTGTCCAGTGTCTGTGTGTATGACCTGTGTCTGTATTTGTGCATCCCATGACTGTGTTTGTACATGTCCTATGTGTATGAACATATCCTGTGTCTATGTCTCCTGCGTTTGAGTGTGTGTGTTCTATATGTATGACTGGCCTCTGTGTGTGTGACTGTGTATGAGTGTCCTGTGTGTGTCCTATGTATGAGGGTATCCTGTGTCTTTGTGTGTCCTGTGAGTGTGATGTGCGTATCCTGTGTCTGTGTCCTGTATTGTGCGTGGTGAACATGTATGTTCTGTATTTGTGAATTCCTGTGTATATGTGTGTGCATGTCCTCATGCATGTGTGCTTAAGGAGGGGTAAACCCCATTTAAGGCCACCTGATCAGTGGAAATCCAGATGACCGAGTGGAGATCTGCCCAGACCTTTGGGGATTGTTTGTTTTTACCAAGGGCCCCCTTCACCTTAGGATTCCTCTAAGGAGTGAGCTCTCTCTGGGCATTGAAAATGGGATCTGATTTATAAAAAGTTGAGGCTAGACCAAGGCTCTTGTCTGTATACAGCAGCAGTGTGCACCCATAAACACACATTCCCACACTGAGAGCACACACACACACATGCATATATCCACTGCATGTGGAATGCCATGAACATGCTTTTCCACAAGCACACACATACACGAACATGCACATGCACAGCCCAGCACACATACAGGTCTAGAGTGCAGCCTTTCCTAGGGATAAGAGCCATGATGCAGATGTGCTGCATGCCAAGTGGGGACGTGGACATGTGACTGCCATGGGAGGCTCCCACCATACACGCCCACTGCTTCTAGCTCTCCCTTGCTGACTCTTGGGGAGCCTTCCTGGGCTCTCAGCTCCTGGTTTTTCTTGTCATTGTCTCAGTCTGAATTTTGCGTACTGAGCTCATACAAGAAACAAGCAGACTTGATGGAAATCCCCCTTTCCCCTCCTCCAGGCCCCCCATCAATTTCCCAAAGGGAGGCTCTGGAGAAGCCCCGTTTCTCCCTTAGGCCATGTCTCGGTCTGAACTGGGTACTCGGTGGTGGCCTTGTCCCTTTAACACCAAGTTACTGTTTCAGGCACCATCTGGGTGAACCCTCCCTGGGGGAAATGAGTGTGTGTGAGGAAATTAACAGCAATTAAGGAGCTAGAATATTCAATTCATCCACTTTTCATTAACCCAGTGTGGGAGGAAATGGGGAGAGTTAATAAAGTGACTCTGACCAGATTCTGTCTGGGGCCCTGCCAGGGCCAGGCCAAGTGAGCCACAATCTTGGCTGTGACGGCTGCAGGAGAGCTCTCCCCATTTGAACAGCACAATTTTCATATTCCAAGGGCATCAGCCACTTAAGCCTCTTTTGCTCCCTGGGAGAAGTGTTTTTCCCCAGCCAGACCCAGACAGGCAGCTTCCCCCAGGGCGGGGACCTTGCTTTTCTCCCAGACTGTCTTTCCTCTATCACACAGCCCAGGGCTGCGCCTGCAGGAAATCTTGATTGCTTATTCCTTATTACCCTCCTTCTCCACAGGGAAACCGAGGCAGACCATTCATTAGCTGAGAATTCCAGGAGTCACTGGATTTTAGGGCAAATCTGTCGACAGTCAAAAGCCTGATTTACCTGCCCCACCCCCATCTATTCCCCGGTCTAGCTAATATGAAGGTGGGAGCACTCTCATTTCCTGATGAGGGTGAGGGCTGGCAGCCTTATCTCCCCAGCAGTAATGCCTGCTGCCACACAGGGAGTGACTCTGATGCTGCTGATTTGGGCCTGGATGGTTTTTCATCCAACCATTTACAACAGGAACATCTTGTCCAAGTAAGAAGAGTGGATTATTGATCTTTTATGGATGGAGAAACTGAGGTACAAAGCTGAGAAATTTATCTCTTCCAGCTTCAGCCAAGGCCCTGCTCTGAGCTCGGCACATCATGAAGCTTCTAGTGTTAGAGGTGGAAGAGCTCTCAGGGGCCATTTGCTGGAAGAAGAAAATGAGGCCCAGAGAAGGGAGTCAGCCAGCTCGGCCCTGGACCCCAGGATGCCTCCCCTGGGGGCTGGGGGCCCGGGGCCCAAAAGGAAAAGCAAATAGAACCAAAGTAACTACCTGCTCAGATGTGTAAGGGTCTGGCCAGCTCTTTGGGGTCTTAGCTCTGAAGTTGGTAAACCACATTCTGAATGGCTGCCATTTCTAGCATACTTTTAGGTTGGCAAAGGAATTTATCTTTATCATCTCATTTGAGGGAGGTGCTCTTACAATCTTGAATTTCTGAATGAGGAAACCAAAGCTGAAAGGGGAGAAATGACTTGCCCAGGGTCATAAAGCCATGTGTCAGACTCCAAGTCCACTTCTCTGCCAAGGCTGGGCTAGGTTGGCTATGAGAGCAATGGAGGGAAGGTGTCTTGGCCAGAGTGTGGGCTAGGCAAAGCTCAGCCAGTAGAAAAGCATTGGATGGTAGCTCTACGGGGTCAAACAACATCACACAATGTCAGAGCTGAAAAGCGACTATTCTCCTGTATCTGGAGATGGAGTGACTTGACTAGGGCCACTCGGGCAGTTCCTGGGTAGCAGGGCTCCTGCCTCCCAGCCCAGAGCTCCTTCGTCTACTTTCCCCTTGGGGTTCTGCTCTCTGCTCCACCACTTTCTGAACTGGGGGCTGGCCTGGCCTCATGGTGCCTGGGAAGGGAGTGTGCTTTGGCTGAAGTCTTTCTCACTGGAAACATATGGTCCAGTTGGAGAAGCCCGTTAGTTTCAAAGGTGGGGCGGGGCTGGGAAATTTACTAGGGACAGTGAGTCTTTCCTATGCTCTGTCCTTCCAGATGTTCCAGGAGGAAGCAGTTGTGTGTGGTTGCTCCTTACTTGCTGTCCGAGAGCTCCCTTTGGGAGCCAGAGCAGCATGATAGTCTGAGGGATCTCTTGGGAGCCAGAGACTGGGGCACCCAGGTGAAAGAAGGCCTCTAACTAGCCCAGATTGAAAGCTGGCTGAGACCTTCCAGGTGAGTGAACTCAGAGGATGAGGCTTTGAGTTCCACCTCGGGGCTCTCATCTATAAAATGGGACCATTTGACTCAATGTTCCCTGAAGTCCTTTCAAGTGTGCATTCTATGAGGCTGAGATATGGCTGACACTAAATAACACTTTGTAGTCTACAGAGGACTTTACCATCTCACTGGAGTCTCCTGACAGCCCTCTGAGGTAGGTGCTGTTATTATTCCTATTTTACAGAGGGAGAAACTTAGGTCCAGGTGAAATGACTTGCTCAAGGTCATGTAAGATTAAGTGTAGGACCAGAACTAGGACATGTCTCCTGGCTGCTGGTTTAAAGATCATGCACTATGGCATAGTGAGGATGCCTGATGTGGATTCAGGAGGCTCTGGTTCAAATCCTACCTCTGACCCAGACTTGCTGGGGAGCCCAGAGCAAGTTGCTTGACCTCTCTCACTCACACTTCCTCCACAGTTGGGGGGCTCAAATGTGATAATGTATGGAAAGACTGACCAATGTGGAAACATTGTCCACTTACATTGGCAGGTGCTCTTTAAACTTACAGTATCTACTTGCCTGAGGGCCCAGAGACGTTTACTGGCTTCACTCAGGTCTCCCCAGCGCCCAGCCCAGCCATTGAGCCCCTAGGCTATGCTATACACATCCATAGAAAATATATTTCTACCTGGGTCTGTCTCTGTGCATGTGTGTGTATGGATATGTAGGATTTTATCCAAGTATACCTGGCATTGAGTGATTTTTTGCCAGCCCTGGCACCCCCATACTCCCCTCTCCCTCAACCCTGCCTTTGAATCCAACGAGAGCAGGCCACACCACTACCCAGCTGACCAGTTTCTCTCTGGTTGAGAATGGAAGGACCTCTAGTCTACCTGTCTGTGAATAGAACATGGACAGAGGTGCTCAAGGTAATGACTGGAGACAGAAAGCATGTGCTTTTTCAACCTGTGACCTAAAGGAATGTCTTCTGCCAGGGCCACGGGAATTGGGGAAGGTGACATAGTTTGGCCTGCATCAGAGGAGAATTGGATTCTGTAACTCCATAAACTACAACTCACTATGCAGTTTAGGACTTTTCTTTCATTTGCTCAGCAAGCCTTTCTTAAGTACCTTATAGGTTCTGGAAGCTGATGGGACAAAGACAAAATCCCCAAGAGTTTGTATCTCATTGAAGGGCTCCATTGTGCATATACAGACAAGTAATAGAATAAATAGAAAGGAATTTGTACCTCAGTCTCCCTACTTGTAAAATGAAGTTTAGGGAACCTCCCGCCCATCAGGAAGAAGCATGAGTTCTGGGAGGCAGCCCCTGACCAGGGAGCACAGCAAGCCGATGGTGGCCGGCCCTCCTCGGTGACTGCCATTAGCAAGGTTTATCCCTGGCAGGCGCCCCAAGGAGCCTCTCACTCTCTTCGCACTACATTTGTTGCTATATTTAATCCCATCTCGAGGCGACAAACTCTGGAGACTTCATTAGTGTCATGTCATTGTTGGATTTGGCCCTGGTGCCTGCAGTTGGCTTCCCTCTTGTAATCAGATGTAGCCCGTGTTCCCCCCCCCCAGGCCATGATTGTCTTCAGGGGGCCTTCTGACCGTCCAGAAGGGTGGACTCTTGGACTGGCCTTACTGTTGGTTGTGTACATCATTTTGGAATGGTGATCATGAGGTTCGTCTACAGGATGATGATAGGATATGCTCAAGCATCAGGGAGGGACTAGGAAACATGAGAGTGTTCCCTTTGTAGGCCCTAGGAATTGATTGCTTTGATCCTAGGCTCAGATCTGAAAGAGACCATGGACCGAATTGTCTAGTCCAATGCCATCATTTGACAGAAGAGGAAATAGATCCAGAGAGGATCCTTGCCTTGCCCAATGGTGCACACTTGGGTTCCAAATCTAGTGCATGGCAGTTCATTTGCTCAGGATTTAGGCTCCGCTGCGTGCTACATGCATGTATTCTTGGTCAGAGACATGTCCTCATACCAGGGGTCAATGTTCAAGATAACTTCACACACACCAAGACCAGGAGGTGGCTTTCATGTGAAAGACAGAGTGAGTAGGTAGAGAGTCATCTCAGGATCAGCCTTGAAAGTCAGGTGGCTGGAATACCCACGGCTAAGTGCCTCTGGCAGACTGGTTCTCAACTAGGGACCCCAGAGAATTGTCTTGAGACCTTTAGTAGTTCAATTTAACAGCTGTATGTGACCTACAACTGTGGTTACTGAACCTTTACTGTATCTCACTTCACTAAGGGGTCTCAGGTACCTATACAGAGCCTGAGAATACACAGCCCCCAAAGAGAGCGCTATTGAAATGTAGCAAGGGTCTTCCTGTGAGCAGAGCTAAAGGATGCTCTTTGTCTATGTGGTAATCCATCTTCCTGATGACGTCTTTATTTTTTAAAATTCAATTCAGTTTTCTTTTCATTTCCAAATTCTCCCTCTCTGCCTCTCTGCCTCCCACCCATTGAGAAAGCAAGAAACACAAAACCCATTATCACGTATGTGTAGTCATGAAAAACAAATTCTGTCATTGGCAATTTCCAAAATGCCTCAGTTTGCCCTCTGAGCCCATCACCTCTCTTTCTGGGGGTGGACAACATGTTTCATCATGAGTGCTTTGAAATTTTGTTTAGTTATTGTGTTAAGCAGAGTTACTAAGTCTTTCAAAGCTGATAATCTACAATTATTTACAATATTGTTGTTACTGTACAAATTGTGCTTCTGGTTCTGTTCATTTCACTCTGCCTCAGTTCAGCCAAGTCTTCCTAGACTTCCTTCATCATCTCTTACAGCACAATAGTATTCCATCACGTGCATATATCATAACTTGTTCAGTCATTCCCCAATTTGTGGGCATTCCCTTAGTTCCTAATTCTTTATTGCTATAGAAAGAGCTGCTATAAATGTTTTTGTACATCTAGGTCTTTTTCCTCTTTCTTTGATATCTTTGTGGACTAGGCCTAGTAGTAGTATTGCTGGGTCAAAGGGCATATGCAGCTTAATAGCTCTTTGGACATAGTTGAAAATTACTTTCCAGAATGGTTGTACTAATTCACAGCTCCACTAACAATGTGTTAGTATACCTAATTTCCCTTAGCCTCTCTGGCATTTCTCATTTTCTTTTTTTGTCATCTTAGGCTGTGTGAGATGGTAACTCAAAGTTGTTTTAATTTGCATTTCTCTAATTATTAGTGATTTAAAGCATTTTATGGCTATTGATAGGTTGGATTTCTTCCTGTGAAATCTGCCTATTCATATCCTTTGACCATTTATCAGTTGGGGAATGGCCCTTAGTTTTGTACATTTGACTCAGTTTCCTATATATTTTAGAAATGAGACCTTTATCAGAAAAGCTTGATGTAAGGATATTTCCCCAAGTTTTCTGCCTTTCTTCTCTTTTTACCTGTTAGTTTTGTTTGTGCAAAAACTTTTTAATTTTATGTAATCAAAATCATTCATTTTACCTCCTGTGTACCTTTCTACCTCTTATTTGGTGATGAACTATTCCATATCCATAAATCTGACAAGTAATTTCTTTCATTCTTTCCTGATTTGCTGATGATATCGCCCTTTATGTCTAAATCATGAACTCATTTGGAGCTTATCTTGGCATATATCGTGGGATGTTGGTCTGGGCCTCATTTCTGCCAAAGTGCTTTTTCGTTTTCTTAACGGCTTTTGTTGAATAGTGATTTCTTGCCCCAATAGCTGCGTTCTTTGTGTTTATCAAACAAGTTACTGTGCTCATTTGCTTCTGTATACATTGTGTACTTAATCTATTCCACTGTTCTAATGCAGTACCAAGTTGTTTTTGATGATGGTTTCAGATATGGTACTGCTAGTTCCCTGTTCTCATTTTTTTCATAAACTCCCTTGACATTTTTGATCTTATGTTCCTCTAGATGAACATTGTTATGATTTTTCTTGTTCTATAAAGTAAGTCTTTCGTAATTTGATTGGTATAGCACTAAGTAAATTAATTTATGTAGAATGACCATTTTATTATATTAGTTTGATCTACCCATGAACAATTAATATTTCTACAATCATTTAGAAATGTATTTGTGTGAAGAGTGTTTGGTCATTGTGTTCGTATAATTTCCTATGTGTGCTGCAAGTAGACTCCTAAGTGTTTTATATTATCTGTAGTTCTTTTAAATGGAATTTTTCTATTTCTTCCTTTGGGGTTTTGTTGGTAATATGCAGAAATGCTGAGATTTGTGTGGGCTTATTTTTGTATTCTGCAACTTTACTTAAGTTGTAAATAGGTTCAATGAGACTTTGAGTTGATTTTCTAAGGGTTCTCTAAGTATACCATCATATCATCTGCAAAAAGTGACAGTTTAATTTCCTCATTGCCTATGCCTATTTTTTCGATTTGTTTTCCTTGTCTTATTGCTAAAGGTAGTAAGTATTTCTAGTATAATATTGAATAAGAATGGTGATAATGGACATCCTTACTTCACTCCTGATCTCACTGGAATGACTTCTAGCTTATCCCAGTACAAGTAATGTTTGCTACTATTTATTTTATTTTAAACATTTTCCACTTAATAGTATTTTATTTTTAATTACATGCAAAATAGTTTTCAACATTCACTTTTACAAGATTTTGAGTTCTAGATTTTTTTCTCCCTCCCTCCCCTCCCGCAATCGCATATAGGCTATTCATGTACAATCATATTAAACATATTTCCACATTAGTCATGTTGAGAAAGAAGAATCAGAACAAAAGGGGAAAACCACGAGAAAGAAAAGAAAAAGAGAGAGAAAATAGTTTGCTTTGATCTTCATTCGGACTCCATAGTTCTTTCTCTGCATGTGGACAACATTTTCCATCATGAGTTCCTTGAAATTGTCTTAGATCATTGCATTGCTGAGAAGAGTTAAGTCTATCAAAGTTGGTCATTGTTCAATGTTGCTGTTACTGTATACGATGTGCAAACTTCACTCAGCATCAGTTCATGCAAGTCTTTTCGGGTTTTTCTGAAATCTACCTGCTGATCATTTCTTATAGAATAATAGTATTCCATTACACTCATATACCACAACTTGTTCAGTCATTCCCCAATTGATATCTCCTCAATTTCCAATTCTTTGCTACCACAAAAAGAGCTGCTATAAATATTTTTGTACATGTGGATCCTTTTCCCTTTTTTAATGATTTCTTTGGGATACAGACCTAGTAGTGGTATTGCTGGATCAAAGGGTATATGCACAGTTTTATAGCCCTTTGGGCATAGTTCCAAACTGCTTTCCAGAGTGGTTGGATCAGTTCACAACTCCATCAACAATGCATTAGTGTTCCAATTTTCCCACTTCTTCTCTAACATTTATCGTTTTCCCTTTTTGTCATATTAGCCAATCTGATAGGGGCTACTACTTATTTTAAAGAAAGCTCCATTTATCCATATGCTTTTTAGTGTGTTAAGCAGGAATAAGTGTAGTATTTTGTCAAAAGATTTTGCATTTATTGAAATAACCATACAATTTTTGTTGTTATTTCATAATATTGTCAGTTATGCTAATAGTTTTCCTAATATTAAACGAGCCTTGCATTCCTGATATAAATCCAATCTGGTAAAAAGTATATGATCTTGGGGCAGGTAGGTGGCACAGTGAGTAGAGCACTGGCCCTGGAGTCAGGAGGATCTGAGTTCAAATCCGGCCTCAGACCCTTAACACTTACTAGCCAGCTGTATGACCTTGGGCAAGTCACTTAACCCCAATTGTCCTGCCTTCCCCCCTCCAAAAAAGCAAAAAAAAGTATATGATCTTTGTGATATATTGCTGTAATTTCCTTGCTAATATTTTATTTAAAATTTATGCATCAATACTCATTAGGGGAATTGGTCTATAATTTTCTTTCTCTGTTTTGATTCTCCCTGGTTTAGGTATAAAGAACCACATTCGTGTCATAGAAAGAATTTGGTAGGATTTTTTCTTTACCTATTTTTTTCAAGTTTATGTAGTATTGAAATGAGCTGTTCTCTAAATATTTGGTAGAATTTGTTCATATATTTATCTGGTCCTGTTTTTTTGTTGTTGTTATTGTTGCTGTTTTCCCTTGGGGAGTTCATTTATTACTTGTACAATTTCTTTTTCTAAGGATTATTTAAATTTCTATTTCCTGTTCTCTTAATCTAGGTAATTTGTATTTTTTAAAATATTCATCCATTTAATTTCGATTGTCAGTTTTATTGGCGTATAGTTGGGGCACAGTAATTCCTGATACTTGATTTTATTTCATCTTCATTGATTATGAATTCACCTTTTTCATTTTGATGCTGATAATTTGTTTTTCCCCTTTTTGAAAATTAACTTAACCAATGATTTATCTATTTTGTTGGTTCTTTTAAACAGCATCTACTTTTATTTATTTATTGACTTAATGTTTTTCTTACCTTCAGTTTTGTTAATGTCTTCTTTGGTTTTTAGGATTTCTATTTCAGTGTTTAATTGGGGTTTTTAATTTGTTATTTCTCTTTTCAGTGTCATGCCCAACTAAATTGATCTGCTCTTTTTCTCTTTTAATGTAAGCATTTAGACCTAAGTACTGGTTTGACTACATCCCACAAATTTTGTATGTTTTCTCATTGTTGTCATGATTTTTAATGAAATTATTGATTGTTTCTACTATTTGTTCATTGCCCCACCTATTCTTCAGGACTTATTTAGTTTCCAGTGAATTTTTAATCTATGTTTCCAAGGCCCTTTGTTAAGTATAATTTTTGTTTTATGCTTGGGAAAAGATGCATTTAATATTTCTACTTTTCTGCACTTGTTTTCTGCCTTAATACATGATCAGTTTTTGTAAAGGTGCTATGCACAACTGAGAAACAGGTATCCACTTTCTATTCCCATTCACCATTCTCCAGAGGTCTATCATATCTAACTTTTTATTATCTAAAATTTTATTCATCTCCCAAACTTCTTCTTCGTTTATTGTATGGTTACATTTATTTAGGTCTGAGAGGAGTAAATTGCGGTCCCTCATTATTATAGTTTTGCTCTCTATTTCTTCATGTAACTCATTTAATTTGTCCTTTAAGAATTTAGAAGCAAAAAAGAAAAACAACAAAAAAAAAGCATTTAAAAGCTATGCCATTTGGTACATGTGTGTGTGTGTACACACATATATTATTCATATGAATTCATGATCTAGGATATCTTCCAGCAAATGTAGTCATTAAAAAAGATTATCTCTTTTAATTAGGTCTATTTTTGCTTTCGCTTTGTCTGAGATCATGATTACCATCTCTGCCTTTTTTTTACTTCTGTTGAAACATAAATTCTGCTCCAGCTCCTTATTATGTATCTGTTTCAAGTGTGTTTCTTAAAAAGAACATATTGTTGAATTCTGATTTCTAATCTAGTCTACTCTCCTTTTCTATATTATGGGTGAGTTCACCGTGTTCTTTCTATTCTATTCTCTTATCCTTCTCTTTTTTACCCTGTCTCCTCCTCAAGAGACTGTTTTGCTTCTGATCACTGCCTCTCTTAATCTGCTGTTGTTTTTATAACCTCTCCCCCTTCCTCTTAACCCCTTTCCCCATTTCCCTGTGGGGTAAGATGAACTTCTGCATCCATTTGTATATATGTATATTCTTCCCTCTTTGAATTAGTTCAGATTAGAGTGAGGCTCAAGTGTTGCCTGCTTTCTCTCTGTCCTCATTGTATAAAAAGTCTTTGTTGCATGTCCCATTTATGTGAGATAATTTTTTCCCATTCTTCCTCCCAATGCATTTCTCTTCCTTACCTTCTTTTGAGATCATCCAAACACAATAGAATCACCCACACTTAGGCTCTCTTTCTAATTAGACTTCTTCTAAGACCCATAGTGATGATAAAGTTCTAAGCAGTTATAAGTATTATCTCCCCATGTAAGAGTGTAAACAGTTTAATCTTGCTTAATCCCTTATGATTTCTCACTCATGTTTACCTTTTTATGTTTCTCTTTAGTCCTGTGTTTAAATGTCAGATTATGTATTTATCTCTAGTTTTTTCATCAGGAATGCTTGGAAGTCCTCTATTTGATTAAATATCCTTTTTCCCTTGTAGTATTCTACTCAGTTTTGCTGAGTTGGTTGTAATCTTAAATATTTTGTATCATATTCTAGGCTTTGTATTTTTTTTGTAGTGGCAGCTGCTAAATCTTGTGTGAGTCCAACTGTGGCTCCATGGTACTTGAATATTTCTTTCTGGTTGGTTGCAGTATTTTCTCCTTGACCAGGGGACTCTGCATCTTGGCTATAATATTCCTAGGAATTTTTATTTTGGGGTTTTTTTCAGCTGATGAACTGTGTATTCTTTCAGTTTTTGCTTTACCTTCCCAGTTCTAAGATATTTGGGCAGTTTTCCTTTATAATATTTTGAAATTTGATGTCTAGGCTCTTTTTATTGTTCATGGTTTTCAGGTAGTACAATGATTATGAAATTCTTTCCTTCATCTCTTTTCCAGGTCAGTTGTTTTCCCTGTGAAATATTTCACATTTCCTTCTTTTTTCAGTTTTCTTACTTTGTTTTTCTATTTCTTGATATCTCATGGAGTAATTAGCTTCCATTCGAACAATTCTAATTTTTAAGAAGCTGTTTTCTTTAATGAGGTTTTGTACCTCTATTACCAAGCTATTAGTTCTCCTTTCATAATTTTCTTTCATTGTTCTAATTTATTTTCCTATTTTTTCCCTCTGCTGCTCTTACTTGATTTTTTAAATCTTTTTTTTTCTTTTTTAAAAATCTCTTTCTTCAGCACTTGCTTTAACTTGTTTAGGAATTTTGTTTGTTTTTTTTCATTGTGAGGTAATTGGGGTTAAAGGACTTGCCCAGAGTCACACAGCTAGTAAGTGTCAAGTGTCTGAGACTGAATTTGAACTCAGGTCCCCCTGACTCCAGCACCAGTATTCTATCCACTGCACCACCTAGCTGACCCTTTGTCTAGAAATTCTTGTTGAACTTATGTCCCATCTGTGTTTTACTTTGAGGCCTTAACTTGGAGATGTTTTCAGGTAATTCCCTTTCATGTTTGTGTCTTGAGCTTCCTTGTCACCATAATAGATTTTTATGGTCAGGTTCTTCTCTTCATTCTTGTAGTCCATTTCTTGGCTTTTTGCTTCATGTTAGTGTTGGGCTCTGCTCAAGTGTGGGAGACGTTTGGTCTGTGTTTCTGTCTTCTTATGTCCTTCTGCTGCTTTCACAGCTCAGTCTAGGAGCTTGAAAGTTCTTGATGCTTCCAAAGTGTTGTAATATGAGGAGAGATTTGTTCACTGTCCTCCTGGTCTGAGCTCTGCAAGTTCCTGACCCAGGTTTGGTTTTGTTGCCTTGTATGTGGTTGTTTCAGTACACTGCTTCAAGGTTCAATCACTGTTAGCCCACTGGGAGGTTCTGCAACAGGTTCAGAGCAGCTGAGTTGCTGGTACCCTTTGGCATTGGTTTTCTGCCCTGGATATTCCACTACAGATTTATGTGTGGCCTTAAAGGTTAGAATTGAGTCTCTGCTCTGCTCTTGAACTCAAAACCATACAGCTAAGTTTCTGGAACTTGTTCTTTGCTCCTTTTACAAGTAGGACCCCTGCTCCCTCCTGAACACTTCCCTCCACCTTGGAAATGTGACCCAGAACTGGGTAATGGGTGACAGAGCTGCCAGATAGCAACTATTCCAACTCATCACACTAGTTCAGGGATCCCCTGGGGTCTCTTTATGCCCCAGTGCTTCCTGCCCTTGTGTATACTCTCAGCCCCCTTATGATTCCTGGGTGCTTCAGTGTTTCCTGTAGCTGCAACAGCTAGACAGTCCCTGCCCTAGCATAGACAGACCTCTCTCTGTTTGTTTTTCTAAGCTGCCCTGGGCTAGAAAAATGACTCACTGTGACTATTTCTTGGCTTTTTAAGTCAGAATTCAGCTTGTTGTTTTCTAAGTTATTGTGGAAGAGGTGTGCTAGGAGAACTAGGCAAACATGCTTCCTCTCACTCTACCATTTGGAGTTTTCTGTGCCCCTCCCTTGCCCTCCTCCAATCCCTTTGAGTTCTTGACTTAACTGGACAATCTAGAAAATGCTTTTCCCAGATTGGTGCATCCATGAGAAGCTAAGGCAAGGGTGATAACATGTCATACTTTGAAGGCTCCAGAAGCCCCATGTAGGTCAGGAATCATTGTTATCTTTGAATAGCCAATGGTTTCACTGTAACCAGGACTCTTCTTTCTTCCTGTAGAACCTATCAGGTATGGTTTTGTTGGCAATAATGTCATGCCCTTTGTAGCTTTATTGTCACTGCAGTTCCCATGAATCTGAGATATGTAAAAACTCCCATTTGGATCTCCTGCCCTGGCAGTTGTTCTCATTGAGATCAGTCCCAGGCACACAAGGCCTCAGGTAGCATCTTCTGCCTGTTTAACCTTTTAGGTCAGTGACCTTCCCAGTTTGGTCAGAACGGGTTAACTTCCCAGGAATCTCCCAGTCCTGTGACATTCATACAAAGCCGCACTTACAGGAGGTTCGTAACACCTCAAAGCTAGAATGGATCTCACTGGTCTTTTGACCCAATGGCATGGACCTTCCTAACATCCTTAACAAAAGCATCCAGCCTCTGCATGAAAATCTGAAATGATGGGAAACTCACTCCCTTCAGAGGCATTCCATTTCATTTTGGGACAGCTTTGCAACCACCACCCATTACTTCTTGTTGTGTCCTCTAGGGTCTAGCAGAATAAAGCAATGTCTTTCCTAAACATGACACCCCAAACTGCAAAAGTGGTCTGGTGAGGACAGAGGACAGCGGAACCATGCTTTCAGTCAATCACATTTATTAAGTGCCTACTATGTGCCAGACACTTAGTCTCTGCCCTCAAGGAACTTCCAGTCTAATAGGGGAGTCAATATACAAACACATATATACAAAACAAGCTATAAATAGATCGAAGAGTAATAAGTAACAGAGGAAAGATGCTGGAATTGTCTTGGCTTGGGAAAGGCTTCCTTGTAGAAGGTGGGATTTCAGTTTGAACTTAAAGGAAGCTAAGGAAGATAGTTGGTAAAGATGAGGAGGGAGAGCATTCCAGCAATGGAGGACAGACCTAGAAAATGCCCAGAGTTGGGAGATGGAATGGCCGGGAGGCCAATGTCACTGGATCAAAGAATATGTAACGACACTGGAAAGGTAGGAGGGGCTAGGTTATGAAGGGCATTTGGTATTTGCTCCTGGAAGTGATAGGGAGCCACTGGAGTTTATTGAGTAGAAGAGTGACACGGCCAGACCTGTGCTTTAGGAAAATCATTTTAGTGTCTGAATGGAGGATGGATTGGAGTAGGAGGCCTGAGGCAGGCAGCTCCCAGCAGCTGTTGCAATAATCTAGGTGTGAGGTGATGAGAGTGATGCACCAGGGTGAGGGCAGTGTTGGTGGAGGAAAGGGGGGTATTTGAGAGATGTTAGAAAGCTAAAATCAGCAGGCTTTGGCAACAGACTGCACATGGAGGGTGACTGACTCCTAGGTTGGGAGCCTGAGGGACTGGAAGGATGGGAGCGCCCTCAACAGGAAAAGGGAAGGCAGGAGAGAGAGAAAGTATAAGGGGAAAGATCTTGGGTTCTGTTTGGGAAATATTAAGCTATTCCCACAGGCCTTTGTCACTTTTGTATCCATTGGTTATCTCCCTGAGTTTATGCCTTTGAAAAATATCAGTTGTTTAGTGAGTTCCCTGTGTGTCCTCATTGGTCTCTTTAGACAGCTCCTCTCTTTCTCAGTCTTTGGATTTCTTCAGGCCCCATTCAGGCTCCTGCAGCTAGAATTTCTTTACCAAAACTCTCTTCATGGCTGGGATAAAGATAGCCTCAATTTGCCTTCTCCACAGAATAATTTACTCAAACCTGGTCTACACTCACTTGTGTCCAGACCAAGGTGAGCCGCCTGCACCACAGTGATAGGGCAGAAGGCTAGCTGGGGAATCCCAGTGAGTGTTGCTGTGGCCAGCGAAGTCGAGATACATCTTAGGTCATTTCTTCATCACAAAAGGCCACACCCTCAAACACACACACACACACACTCACACACACACCAGACTATTGGTCACACACACACTCACACAGACACACACACACTCACATACACACACACACCAGACTATTGGGTTTCAAACACACACACACACTCACTCACATACACTTACTTGCACACAATCACACACACACACACCCCTTTAGCTTGAGGGGGGAGATGATGGATGTGAGTAAGAGGCATGGAAGTCTAATGCTAAGCAAGCGGTCACTGATCACCAGCCCTCTCTGTGAAAGGAACCCAGATAGGGGAACACGTAGTGTTTGTTGTTCAGTTCTTCATGACCCCATATGCTGTTTTCTTGACAAAGATGCTGGAGTGGTTTGCCATTTCCTTTTTCAGTGGATTAAGGCCAACTGAGGTAAAGTGACTTGCCTAGGGTCACACAGCTAGTAAGTGTTTAAGGATGGATTTGAACTTGGGCCTTTCTGATTCCAGGCCCATCTCTTTATCTACTGAGTCACCAAGCTGCCTCAGATATGTAGTTAGGAGGGCCCCAAAAATAGCCCTGACCCTCACAGCAGGCTCCCTGTATAAGAACCCACAGGGCAATTACCCAGATGCCCTAAGAAAAGTAGCCACAGCACATTCTGTACTAGTTCAAGTAATATAATGAAATTCCTTTGCGCTGAGCTTTCCATCTCCCTTTTTCTTCAGACCTTGCTCATCTCTGGAACACATTCTGACTCAGGGTAATTATGGTTAAAGAGGCTTGGGAACAGAGAGGACTTATTCAGGTGCTGTGACCCTGAACACCACCGCCTAGAGAGAGAATGGAGTAGGTCCACCCTACTCCCTCCTTCCTTGATTTCTTTCTGCACTTCTCACTCATTATCTGGTCACAGTGTTTCAGATCTCATGGTGTTCTAGTACAAGGTATTCAAAGGGATACAGAGCCTGCTCTTGGAAGAAAATAGGAAGAAAGAAAAGAAGGGAGGGAGGGAGGGATGTAAGGGATGGAGGAAGGAAGGCAGGGAAGAAGAATTGTTTTCTGGATTGGAAATGACTAGTCTTTCTCTCCTCTGGAGAATGTAATTCAGTGGTAGAGCATTCCCTTTGATCCAATCCAACAATCGTTTATTAAGCCCTGCTATGTGCAGGGTACTAGGCTAGGTGATGAGAATACAAAGACAAGAAGCTTACATTCTACTGGGGAGATTGAGCATGCCCTCAAGAAGCTTACATTTTACTGGGGATATTGAGCATGTACTTTGCATATAAGAAACTCCAAGCTCTGTCCCCCAAATCTGTGCTTTGAGAGAGGCAGCATGGTATGATGGGGAGACCTGGGGTGCGAACCCTAGAACTGTCACTGACTTGCAATGTGAACTTTCTTAACTTCTCCAAATTGGACTTTTACTGATCTGCAAAATGGGAATGCTACTGATTGTCCCATCTACCTCACAGAATTTTTGTCATTATCAGAGGAGACACAGAAATGGGACTTATTCTTCTGAGGTTCTCGTGCATCTCAGAGAAAGGGCTGAGTGGGAGGAGGCCAAGAGTCATGACTCTAGAGAGGCTGTTGTCAAACTTTGGTGATCACATGACAGCCATATTCTGAATCATCCCCTCAATCACAAATATTGTTAAAGCCTCTGCTTCCTTTCCTTTTTGGTTGGTCAGCAGAGCCTAGTCTATAAGGAAAGAAAGTAACTGGATGATCATTTGCTTTGACTCACCAGCATGGAGGTCATTCAGTCAGATTTGGAGATAAGAGCTTGTCCAGGTCACTTCCCTTTTCTGAGCCACATTTTATTCCTCTGTAAAATGAAGGGTTGGACTGGATGGTTTCTGTGGTTCCTTCTAGTTTTAACAGCGAGACAAAAATCATAACAGAAATCATTTGGAGGGGCGGCTAGGTGGCGCTGTCAATAGAGTACCGGCCCTGGAGTCAGGATAGGAGTTCAAATCTGACCTTAGACACTTAACACTTACTAGCTATGTGACCTTGGGCAAGTCACTTAACCCCAAGTGCCCCCTGCAAAAAAAAGCAAAAGCAAAAATAAAAGAAATCATTTGGAGCAGCAACAGGTCCAGATTCTCAAAGGAAATTATGGGAGGGGGGGGGAGTGAAAACTGGAAATGAGGGGGTATAGTGTTACCAGATCTCCAACTATATTATGAAACAATAAGTCTGAAAACTCTTGGCTAAACTTTTTTTAAACTAGACTCAGTGAAACAGACTAATTGAACAACCAAGAAGTAAGTGAATCCAGCAGCCCAGTGTTTGATAATATTAACCCAAGAACTCTCTGAGAACTGTTGAGAAAACCAGAAAGCAGTTTGGTGGAAATAAGGGTTAGGCTATGAACTTGTACCATATACTACAGCAAGCTCCAGTCACTACTTAACCTAAATATCAGAGGGGAGGTCACTTTATAATAAAATCAGGGAAGAATGGAAAAAAGGACCTTTTACAGCTATGGATAGTTAAGAGATTTCTTAGCCTTCTGGCTTTGCTATTCTATGATCTTATGATCCTTCTTCCATTTGCTGCTGCCACAATATCACTGTTTAGAACTTTGCAGGTCCACTCTGACATGGCTTCTCTCCACAAGCCTTCTCTCTCCGCCCTCCCATCCCTGGGAGTGCTAAATGCTAGTTTTGGAACTTTATCTGTGTTCAGTAACCAGATTTGCTTAGATTAGATATGACCACTTGAGTTGGTATGACACGTGTATGGACTAGTAAAAAGGGACCTATGCTGAAAGGTGAGCTATTAACACTGCGTAGGAGGGAGGACATTCAAGCCCCCAGCTATTGAGGAGCAAAGGTGAATGTTGAGTTGTAATGTGAGGGGGCAGAAGTGCACTGGGTGACCATTCATTTGCTTCCTTCTTCTGGTCATTTTGTTGTTCAGTTGTTTTTCAGTTGTTTCCAACTCTTTGTAGCCCCATTTGGGGTTTTCTTGGCAAAGATACCAAAGTGGTTGCCATTTCCTGCTCCAGATCATTTTACAGATGAGGAACCTGAGGCAAGCATGGGTAAGTGACTTGCCCAGGATCACACAACTGAGGCCAAATTTAAACTCACGTCTTTCTGACTCTAAGCCTAGTGCTCTATACACTTCAGCGCCACCTAGCTGCCACCTTTAGATTGTATCTCTCTGTGTTTTCTCCTGGGAATTGATGGCTTGGGGTAGGAACTGAAGGATACTTGTTGAGGGAAAAAGTGACTGACTCACTTACCTAGCTGTTGGTGCTCAGGCTTTAAACAAGAATAAGCTCCAGTGCCTATTCTTTGGGGCTCTTTCTTCATCCCTTAGCCCCTGCCAACTCCCTAGCTTGGCACACTCTGGAACATGGTCAAGTCAGACTGGAGTCCCAAGTGCCCCATCCCAGGCAATGTCTTCCTTCCCCACACTCCTAACTCTTTTCTTATCTTCTTTTGACTTTGCTATCCATTATCCACATGCTTTCCTGTTAGCTTCATCTAAAGTAAAGACTAAGGGAGACTGGAGGAGGTAAGAGGGTAGGATGATTAGAAGCTCTGTGAATATTTGAAAGTCTGCCATGTGGAAAACTAATTTGAATTTTAGGCTAATAGATTGAAAGCTGGAAGGGTCCTTAGAGGTCATCAAATCCACCCCCCCATCGTTTTACATATAAGCAGAGTGAGGTCATTTCAAGATGTAAAGGGCCTACGTGGCTGATAAGTAGCCCCATTGGGATTTGAACCAAGGTCCTCTGACTCCAAATCAAGTGGTTTTTGAAGTATATCGTACCATGTCTCACTTTCCTTGACCCCAGCAGGGCATGTCTGGTAGCAGTAGGTCCAAGTTGTAGATTTGGACTCAATGTAAAGAAGACAAATTGTTGTGGAAGCCTTTGCAGGTATATGGAGGTGAGTTACCCCTTGATGGAGGCCCATTCTGCTAGAGCTCCCTTCCAATTTGGCATTCTTGGGCAGGACTTAGTGGGGGCTCAGATGCATAAACTACAGCTTTTGGTTTATGACTCCATGCTTTTCGTCCCACTGGAGGAGAAAAGCTACCCAGCTTCTTGCAGCCTTAACTACACACAACCCACATGATCTGGAGTGGCATAGTTACCAAGACCTGAGTTGTCAGCAGTTGCTGGCTGGCTCCTGCCCGGTTTTAATAAGAATTAGCCCAGGTGGAGGCATCCAACATATTTGGGCTTTAAAGCTAATCTGTCTCATCCCCAAGAGAGGTGCTCCCCAGCTGCTGAGGCTGATGAGAAATCCTGGTAACTCCCCTGTCTTTGTCTCCTTCCCCTTGGAGCTTCTCTCTCTGGTGCCACCCACTACTCCCTTCCCCTGGGTCTCTCTGATAATTCCCCATTCAGCAAGTGATGCCATGTACTTCCTTTTGCTCCCCAAGGATGAGCCAGTAGTGCTGGTGGAAGGGGCAGACAGGCAGTGATGGATGGGGAGGCTAGGGGAGTAGTGAGTGGGCCTTGCCCTCCCTGCCTCATGGCCTTCAAAAGGCCTGGCATGCTAGAGGGATGGAGAGGAGAACCAGGGGGAAGTCTAGAGAGAGAGGGGTAGTGGCAGGCATTTTGGCAGCAGCTCCCGGTAGTTGGAGCAGCAAAAGCAAGGGCTGAGGCATACTTTGGATACCTGGGGAGACTAGGCAGGTGGCTCATCTCCAGCACCAGGGAAGCAGGCTAGGCATCTCAGGAAGGATAAGGTGGGGGGAAGACTTCCTCCAACTCCAAAGGCCATAACTTCTATCTTTGGGACTTAGGAAGGGAGTAGCTCTCCAGCAGAGTGGCTGTATTCTTCGTGTTCCCTGGGGCAGATAGTTCTGGAGCTAGAAGGGGCCTTCAAGGCCATCAGGGGCAAGGACTGTTGGCATTTGTGGCTTTAATAATAAGGCCCAGAGTAGGCAATGCTTGTTTGTTTGGATTGAATCATATCCTGCTACAGAGAGGACGAATGAGGATCAGAGAGGGAAAGCAACTTGTCCCAGGTCCCACAGTTAGGAAATACCATAGCCAGAATTTGCACCCTGATCTTCTGCCTCCAAACCCATTTCTCTTTCCACTCTATTACACTGTGTTTTTCCAGAACCCCATTCAAGGTCCAGTCAGTATCTTAGAGCAGAGGTGTCAAAATACAACACTCCCTCGTGTGGCCTGAGCCAGATTCAAATGTCATTGGGAAATATTGAACAAAATAGAGACAATAAAGAAGAGACAATATTATGTTTTCCATTTGAATCCAAATGCAGCCCACAGGGATCCTTATGAACCATCTAGTGGTTCCAGCTTCTATGTGAGGCTGACACCACCAGGCTTGCCTCATCAGGGCCAACAAGATTCTTCCTTTTCTTTAGCGGGCACTTGGGATCCCAGGGAAGGATAGAGCCCTCTTGGAGTGCCTTGCCACCATAGGCTTAACTCAGTTTTCTCAGCTTGTGCCATTCTGTGGCAGTGTCGTGGAGAAGGTTCTGTTGCAGTGGAAGTTGGGGCTTTACAAGGAAAGGGATTAGAAGGCCCTTTCAAGATCTGGTGTCTGGAAGCCATTGCTAGGGGCAGCTTGCCCAGAGAAGACTCATCCTTGGCTGTGGGCAGATAGAGAGTACAGGGCTTAGCAAGGCTCAGGTGCTTGAGAAGCCTTTTGATTAGAAGAATATTTGAATTGAATATTTGACTGCTTGTGGGCTTAAGGAGAGATCCCCTCCAGGGCCAGAAGCTCTATCGCTTGTGTCTTCTACTCTCTGAAGGACAGAGGAAGAACTCTCAGAGTTCAGAGACACTGATTTCAGGTAGGAGAAGGCCAACTGGGGTCTTGCTGAATTCTGCAAAGCTGTCAGAGGGCGCCCTAGAAGCCAGGACTGCCCTAAACCCAGCTTCTGTGGTGGTAGAGTCCAAAGAATGAAGGTTGGACTTGAGGCTAAGAAGACCTAGGCCCAAATCTGGCCTGTGGTGACCTTGGGCAATGCAGGGACTCTCACTGGGTCTCAGCTTCCATATCTTTCACATGGGGAGTCTAATCATTGTAGTACCAATCTCAGAGGGTTGTATTGCCGCTCAAATGGGAGAATGTAGGGAAAGTGCTGGAGAGCTGTCCATTGTGCTGATGAGTTCTTCATCTAGCTCTGTATAAAGCACAATTATGGAATGACGATGTGCACACATCCTATGGGGAGATGAGTGGTATGGGGGACTGGGCCTGTGCTCTCCTGGGTCTAAGGAATTCCTAGTGAGAGAACTCCCTCTTCTAATGCAAGTTAGTACCTGCTCTACACCCTCTAGTTGTAGAAAATCACCTGGGGCATGGCAAGGGGAAATGATCTGTCTAGGCTCACACAGCCAGAGTTGGGACTCAAAACCAGGTCTTCTGAGTTAGAGGCTGGCTTTCTGCCTCATCAAGGCACAGGGCTTGATGCCTCTCAGGTACATAGACATAGGCTCAGGACAGTGAGGTTCAAAAGAGATAATGTTGGTCAAGTGCTTTAGAAATGTCTCTCATTCTGCTATTACTGTTTGTGATATTCCTCTGCTCTCATCCAGTCTCTTGTTCATGGCGCCAGTACTGGTAGCTGGGGTATACCTGCGATGAACCCCACTATTTACAGTGTACGAATTGGTACCGTCTTAAACAGACACCTCTAGATTCATGCCATTTGCCATTTTGTCAATGTCGAATTATCGAAAACAGTCAGATCATCTCGTCAGTGCTACCACGTGGGTGCAGAATGGGCAACAAGCCCAATGGGCATGCAACCTGCAAGTCCACCTCGATCATGTCCTCAGTTGGACCTAAAATGAATAGTGCAAGCTAGTTCTAAGAAGGAGGGTCTAAGCCCCCAATTAACAGTCATTGGGGGCTCCATTGACTCAGATGATGGTTCTTGGACAGGAGCTTAGAAAAGTTACAGTTGGACGACTTACTGACTCCTGGGCCCATTGCTCCAAAAGGTTTGGTGAATTGCCCCATTGTTGGCTAGGAAACAAGGAAGACCTGGGAGAAAACAAGACACTGGGGCATTTGAAAGGCCTACTGTGTTTTGGACCTTGTCCCAATAAAGACAAGAAAAGAGGCCTTGCCCTCCAATACATTCTATGTCAGGAGACAACATGTTGTTGATATGTGGGAGATTCCCCCCCAGCACTGAGCCAGACACTCTGGTTGATTGACTGTAGTTGTGCCCTGACATCTTTTCACATTGACATTCTGTGACTGATGGCCTTTAATTCATGATTTGTCACCTTTGTGCCATTTTCTCCTCAGTCTTGAGAACAGTGGAAGGTGAGGCCCAAGTGCATAGGTTCCTAGACAACCCAGAATCCAAAGCTTTGGTGCAAAGCTGGGCAGAAGGGGGCCAGAAGCCATGGCGAGGCCTCGGGTTCTGCTTTCTTCTATTTCAAATCAAGCCATCTGAAGCTGGCACAGTCGCATCTTGCCCTCACTAATTGCCATTACGTTCTAAAATTGGGCTGCAGTTGATTGACCTTCCAAGTTCTTTCTTTCCAGGGAGAGTTGGGCAGTGAGAGGAAGCAGGCCTTGGTTAATCCACAAAGTGGCGAATCCTCTGGGAGGGCGGCAAGCGAGTTTACAGGCAGGCCCCCCAACGTGTTCCTGGAAACCACATCATAAAGCGGATCCACCTAAAGCAGATTATACTTTCCCATAAGAATTGTGATAAATTGGGAGTTCTGTTCCTGACCAAGGACTCAGCTTCAAAAAATCAGAGATATCATCAGCAAGATGTCATAAAAGCAAAGCTAGAGGAACCAGCAACTCCTGGAATTATTGAAAACAGTCAGATCATCTCATCGGTGCTACCATTTGGGTGCAGAATGGGCAACAGGCCCAATGGGCATGCAACCTGCAGCAGTCCACCTCGATCATGTCCTCAGTTGGACCTAAAATGAATAGTGCAAGCTAGTTCTAAGAAGGAGTGTCTAAGCCCCCAATTAACAGTCACTGGGGGCTCCATTGACTCAGATGATGGTTCTTGGACAGGAGCTTAGAAAAGTTACAGTCGGACGACTTCCTGACTCTGGCTTCAGTCGCCTCCTGAGTCAGACAGAGGCACTTGGGGAAGTTCTCGGAAATTCTGTGGTTCTCAGTTTCCACATTGTTCTGATAACGTTAGAGCTCTCTCAGCCTGTTGTAGTGAGTGCTCCATGCATGTTCTGGGTTCACAGTGATGGGTCTTCCTACTGTAAAAAGCGTGGACAGAGACATATTCCTTCTATTATTGTTGTTGCTGTTGTTATCATTTTATCAACTTCTTGTTGTTGTCAGGCTGGGTCTGTGACATCATTGGTGTAGGGAATGACAGTAACGCTCCTTCATACCTGTGTGGTGTTTCACAGACGTTCTCTGATGGCATCATCCCAGGAGGCTATGATGGAGGAGGCCAGGTTGGAGGGCATTCCAGGTAGTGGGGGCAGGGGCCAAAGGCTAGCGCAGTGAATACGAGACTGGGCCTAGAAGCAGCAAGTCTGCAGCTGAAGTCCGGTCCCTGCCACATCTTGGCTGTGTGATCTTGGGCACTTCACTTCCTGATGCCTTCAGGTGAAAGGAGTCAGTCAGTGTGCACTGGGAGAGAGAGACACTCCCATCCCCCCAGATCATGGGTCTAGCCCCATCCCCTTCCAATAATCTGGTATCTTTCTTATTCTTCTTCAATAATTTTCATACCTTGCCATTATTTATGGTACCAGCATTCTTCCCTGTCAGCAGTCACAGGGGCTAGTGGCCACAGCTTGCTTCAAAGGCTCTCATCTAAGGCCATGAGGCTGAAGCCCAGCTCTGACCCTAGTTTCAGGGTGCCTCCACTTCTCTCACTCACTAGGTCCAGGAAGAGCCCTTCCTGGCTCACCTGTCAGCTTCTCAGATCCTCTACCCCCAGAAATCTATTCCCCTGAGTGAGTCTCCCTATGGTCCCTTCAGCCCTGAGCCCTTTAATCATATGAGGACATGAGGATTACAGCACGCTTTGAGAGATCAAATTACAAACCACATCACCTCCCCTCCGCCTAGGAGAAATCCACATTCCATTTTTCATTAAAGGGAATAGTCTTCCTTTCTCTTTAAGCAGAAGCAGAATCAGCCCCTTCCCGAGAGGGCACGTCAGTGAAGCCTTGGGGGTTACTTGGATCTGGATACAACAGTCTGTGGCTGGAAACTTCTCTGTTTGAGAGCTCCTCAGCCCTGACTTATCAAAGAGTTTGTCTCTTCTACCACACAATATGACATTCAAAGCACTGTTTAAAACAGAAAACTCCATGAGATTTTTACCCAAGGACTTCAGGTCACTTCATCCACACCAGCATGGAAAGAAGCTCACATGTATTACTGGAGTAACCTCTCAGTGCACAGATCTGGAATCTGCTGAGTAACCATCTTTGGCCTCAGTTTCCCCAACTGCTAAATGGAGCAGGTGGAATCCATTGTTTCTAAGGTCCCTTTAAGCTCTGAAGTCCTGACTTCCAGTTTCTCCATCTCTCCTCTGTCCTCCCACCCCTAACATTGAAAACACACATGCACTGATGTCCACGTTGAGACAGGCGCACACGTGGAAAACCCAAATTATGACGTCCTGGTCATCTCTGAATCCATAGCTTAGAACCTTCACCGTCTCTGCTCCAGTGTGGCCATAGCTCAGTAGGGGATATGTGGGGGGGGTGGTCCTTGGAATTTCAGCTTGTACCAGATTCCATAGACACATGTACTCTCATTCAAGCTTCACGAGCCTGTGAAGTACATGCTACAGAATTTTACTGATAAGGACACTGAAGTTCACACAGCTAGTAAATAAATGATGGAGTTGAATTTGGTCTCTAAGCCCTTGCTTATCTCTCTGCCTACAAAATCTTTTAAAAACTCTTTCTGTTCTGCTCAAGTCTCCCATACATCCCCTACCCCTCTCTTATCTTATTGAAAACAATACAATGGAGACCATTCAATGTGAACTTTTTCATCTCTCCTCGTCTCCTGTAGTGGCTCTAACAGAAGGGGACCAACCTTAGCCCCCCCCCATCTTCTGCACAATCTCTCATGTCTCCTAAATCTCCAACCTCTCCCTAACAACTGCCTGCAAATGCCCAAGTCTCCCCCATCCTTAAAAATACTCTCACTACACCCTGACACCCCTTCAATCTATTATCCCAACCTCCCTTTCTCAGCATCACTTGAAAAGATTGTCTACACTCTTGGCCTCCATTTCATCTTCTCTCTCTCAGTCGTCAACCTCTTGCAACTTTTGACTTCATCACTCAGCTGAAACTGCTCTCCAAAGTCCAATGATCTCTCAGTTCCCAAATCTGATGGTCTTTTCTCCATACCAACTCCTCTCTTTAAAAAAGTTAATTATATATTTTTCAATTAGAAAAATCCATCCCTACCACCACACACACACACATACACACGCCTTCCCCTCTCCCTACTGGAAAAAAGAAAAAGAAATCCCTTGTAACAAATATGTGTGGTCGAGCAAAACTAAGTCCCACATTGGCCGTGTCCAAAATTACAGGTGTCATTCTTCACCCTGTGTCCCTCACCTCTCTTTTAGGAGATGGTTTGTCATTGCTTTGCTCAGAGCTCTCACAGTATGGTTGTTACAGAAATTGTTCTCCTGGTTCTATCCACTTTACCCAGCATCAGTTCATAGAAGTTTTGTCAGGTTTCTCTGAATGTGCTCCTTTCATTATGTCATATATGATAATAGTATTCTATTACATTCATATACCAGAGTTTAATCAGTCATTCCCTGATCAATGTGCTCTCCGGTAGCCTCCAGTTATTTGCAATTACAAATAGAACTATTATGAATTTTTTTGTACATTTTCTTCTGTCCTTCATTTCTTTGGGTTCTAGGCCAAGTATATCACACTGGGTCAAGGTATATGTGCAGTTTAGTGATTTTGTGGACATAGTCCCAAATTGCTTTCCAGAATGACTGGAGAAATTCACAGCTCCATTAACAATGCATCAATATGCCAGTGTTCTCACAGACCCTGTAACATTTGTCATTTTCCTTTATTGTTATCTTTGCCAATCTGACATGAGGTAGAACTTCAACATTATTTTAATTTGTATTTCTCTAATTATTATTGATTTGGGTTTTCTCATGTGGGTATGGTTAGGATTTCTTCCTTTCAAAACTGCCCACATATCTTTTGACTATATATCAGTTGGGGAATTATTCTTGTAAGATTAAATTGGTTCTTTATATCTTGGAAATCAGACCTTTATTGGAAAAATTTGCTGCAAAGATTTTTCCACAGCGATCTGCTTCTCTTCTAATTTTAGCTACATTGGTTTTGTTTGTGCAAGCCTTTCTTATCTAATCCAAACTGTTCGTTTTATCTTCTGCGATCCTCTCTATCCCTTGTTTGCTTATTAACTCTTCCTCTATTCATACTTTTGAAAGGTGATTTCCTTGCTCCTCTAATTTCTTTATATTGTTAACCTTTATGTCTAAATCATGTAACTGTTTGGAGCTTATCTTGGTATATTATGAGATGTTGGTTGATACCTACTTTCTGCTAGGCTGCTTTCCAATTTTTCTGGAATTTTTTTGAATAGTGGTTCCTTGGGCCAATAGCCAGGATCTTTGGGTTTATTAAACATGAAGCTACTCAGCCTCTTCTGTCTCTTACCCACTACCAAATTATGATGATCACTGCTTGTAGGATAGTTGGAAATCCCATGCTGTGAGGCCTTCTTACTTCCCACTTTCCCCCCATTATATTCTTTGAGATTCTTGACCTTTCTTTTTCTCCAGATGAATTTTGTTACTATTTTTTAGCTCTCTAAATAAATAATCCTTCAGTAGTTGGATTGGTGTGACACCGCATAAATAAATCTATGTACTATTGTCATTTTATTGTATTAGCTTGGCCTACCCATGACCAATTACTATTTCTCCAGTTATTAAGGTCTGTATTTATTTCTATGAAGTGTTTTATAGTTGTATTTATAGAGTTCCCGTGTGTGTGCACGTGTGCGTGTGTGCATGCGTGCGTGTGTGTGTGTGTGTGTGTGTGTTGAGGAGTGGACTCCCAAGTATTTCAAGTATTTTAGACATTCTGTAGCTATTTTGAATGGAATTTATCTTTCAATCTTCTGGGCTTTGTTGGTAAGATAAAAATTGCTGCTGATTTATTTGGATTTATTGTATAGCCTGCGACTTTTCTGTAGTTAGTGTCAATTAATGTTTTCACCATCATGTCATCTCTCTAACGCTCTCTTAGCAATGCGTAGTTTTCTCAGCCTCTCTGCTGCATTGGACGCCATCCTTCACCCTCTCTTTCTGGGCTTTTGTGACCTTCCCTTCTGGTTCAGCTCATACTTATCTGACTGCCTCTTCTCATTCCCTTTACTGGCTTGTCATCTGTGTCACGACCCCTAACTCAGGGGTGTTCCCCAAGATTTGGCCTTGGGCCCATCTCTTCTCCCTTGACACTCCCTCCTAGTAACTTGCTCAGGTCCTAGCATTTAAATTCTATGCCATATTGACATAGCCAGACTTCCCTGAGTTTCAGTCCCTCACTATCAGATGCCTGTTAAGACATTTCAAACTGGCTGTCTCTGAGTGATCCTAATTACCCAAATTTCTGTTGAAGGCATCCCCATCATCCTCCAGGCCTCCCTCTCCCCACCCATGCCAGCAGTTGCCTTTCAACATTAACAAGGGTTTGCCCACCCTCTCCACTCCTACTCCATCTCAGTGTAGGCCCCATCCCCTCTCACCTGGATCATTGTAACAGCCTCCTACCTGATCTCTCTGACTCAGGTCTCCCCACTCCAGTCCATCCTACACTCTGGGGCCAAGCCATTTTCCTTAAACACAGATCTGACCATGTGACTCTCCTATTCAGTCAACTCCAGTGGCTTCCTCTTGCCTCTGTTTAGCTTTGAAAGCCCTATCCAATCTGACCTTGGCGGATCTTTCCAGCCCCCTCCCTGGCTCTCTGATTCAGCTCTCACTCGATGCTCCATCTTGTTCCCCCCACTACAGAGCCCCTCTCTTGACATCTCCTGCTTGAAGCCTTTCCTTCTCCCCCCACCCACTAGTGCCTTTCCTCCTAAGCTATCCAAACACACAGATTGAGGCCATTGTGCTGGATGGACTGTACCATCCCTTCCCACCCTATGACTCTGTGACCTCATCACACAGTAGTCGCTTAATAAACATTTGTTGATTTATTGATTGCCACATCCCAGGCTGTTGACAGAGCCTTGTTGACTAACTGCACTCTCTAGAACCAAGCTGTCCTCTATGGCCCAGCAGTGTGTACTCAGTATGCAGTCCTGACTGTGGGCACAATCAGGGAGGGCTGCCTGGAGGCAGTCAGTATTCATGTACTTGGCAGGCTTTTCCTCTTTTGTTACAAGCATCCATCTGGTGCCTACTATGTGCCAGGTGTTTTGCTAAGCACTTTACAGATTTTATCTCATTTTATATTCCTAAAGACCCTAAGAGGAGGGGCTACTGACATTCCTGTTTTACAGATGAGGAAACTGAGGCAGGCAGAGGTGAAGGGACTTGACCAGGGTCACACAGCTAGGAAGTATCTGAGGCCTGATCTGAACTCAGATCCTCTTGACTCCAAACCCAGTGTTCTATCCATTGCATCTCCCAAGCTGCCAAAAATGTGAAGGGTTGGCAGTCTAAAAAGGTAGAAATGTGGCAGAGTACAGAATACTAGGGTGAGAATTACACAGCCTGGGCTTTAGTCCCAGATTTGCTACTAACTGTGTGAGCCCTGGCAAGCCCCTTCCCTTTGCTGTGCCTCAGTTTCCCTTTCTCTGCAAAGAGAGGATTGAACAAGGCAATTGCCAGGGGCTCTCCCAGCCCCATCAGTGAGGTGAAGCTTTGGGTCTGGTGAGGGGCAATGCAAAAGTATCTCACGCCAAGTGCACACTGAGTCTTTGGGCTGCTGCTAACTTCAGATCAGCTGGCAAGAGAAGGAAGTCTGGTGAGCATGCTTGCCTTGATTGTGTGCACTGGAAGCCAGATGGTGATTCTGTGGGCAGCATAGCCCTATGATGGCTGGGGCTAGGGCATCCCTTGGTAAGCACCTGCCTCTTTACTACACACAGAAAGGCTGTAGGAGTGGACCAGCAGGTCGGGAGCTCTCCCAGGGAAGAAAGCTTGGCCTTTGTCCTCTCTAGGCCTCAGTTTCCTCACCTGAAGATGCTTCTAAGAGTTGGAGTTTTATCAGTAAGAGAGAGTGAATGATATTCTCACATCTAAAGAATGTTTTGTCCTGCAGCCACCCTGGTGAGGAGTTTCTGTAAGGCTATGGCCTTCTTCTTCCTATAAAATGGCTACTGGATGCCCAGTTCCTCAGGGGCTCAGAGCAAGAAAAGGGGTTCAAAACTCAGCTCCATTGCCCTAATGCAATTCAACACAAGCATCTGTTGGGTGTTAGGAGACATCCTAGGTGCTGGGCCTACAAAGACAGAGGGGAAACAGGCCCTCCCTTGAGGAGTTTCCAGTCCAGAGAGGGAAAAGGATATGCACACATAACCGGTCATTCAGTAAGCATTTATTAAGCACCTACAGAGCATCAGGCACTATGCTAAGTGCTGGAGGGATACAGAGAAAGGCAAAAGGCAGTCCCTGCCCTCAAGGAGCTCCCAGTCTAAGGGGGAGATAACATGCCACCGACTGCATGTAAACCAGATGTACAGGGGATGGTCTGGAAAGAATCGATAGGGGGAAGGCCCTGGCATTAATGTCGATCAAGAAAGGCATCTTGTAGAAAGGGGGGGGTAGCCAAGACATGAAGGAAGCCAGAACGGGGAGGGGGAGAAGCGAGAGCATTCCAGAGAAAATTCCTCCCCTGCCCCCAGTTGAGAGAGGAAGGGTCTTGTTCCTGGAAACTCTGGGAGGCTGGAAGAGTAGCTTCACCGGGGGAAGGGAATAAGGTGTAAAAAGGCTGGAAAGGTAGGAGGGGGCCAGGTTGAGAAGGGCTTTTCTGTTTGACCTGGGAAGCGATTGACAGCCACTGGAGTTTCTGGAAGAGGGCGCTGAACTTTAGAAAGATCACTTTGACTGCTGAGAGGAAGATGGATTGGAATGTGCAATGAGCAGCTGCAGTGGTGGTCCAGGTGGGAGGTGATAAGGGCCTGCACCGTGGTGGGCAGGGTCAGAGGGAAGAACAGGTGTTGTGAATGGAGACATAACAGGATAGGTCAGGTGAGAGATTGAGGCATTGGGGGAGTCACCTGGGTTGGAAGCTTGGGTGACTGGGAAGATGGGATCTATCCAGTCATCTGGAACATTGTCCCTCAGCCATAAGAGAGAAGTGAGGAAGAAGAGAGCATTGTGGGGAAAGCTACTGAGCTCACTTTGGGCCATGTTGAGTTTAAAATGTCTACAAGACATTCAGTGTGTGATGTCTAGAAAGCAGTTGGAGACATGGGAGAGGTTAGGGTAAGGCTAAGTAGATCTGAGATTCATATGCTTATCGATGGTCATTGGAACTCTGGGGACTGATGAACTCATGGTAGAGTAGATAGAAGACAATTTTAGGGGGGAAGTTGGAGCAGCTAAGGAGGGGAGGATGAGGAAAGACCAGCTGCAGAAGGTGGAGGTATGCGGGGAGAACATTCTGGGCATAGGGGCTCAGGAAAGGATGACTTTGGGAGGAGGGTAGATTTGGGGAGAAAGATAATGAGTTTTAGACATGTTGAGTCTGAGAGGCCCATGGAACATCCAGGTGGAGATGTCCAGTAGTCAGCTGAGGAAAGAGACTAAGGTTGGATATGTAGATAGGGGAATTCTCTGCAGAGACGATAGTCAAAAGCCATGTGATCCCATGAGATCACAGTGCAGAGAGAGAAGGAAAGGCCCCAGGACAGAGCCTGGGGTACACCTGCACCTGGGGGTGTGGTGTGGCCAGGAGGAGAGGATCATGCCTCCATGCACGAAGCTGCTGAGGAAAGCAGGGGGCTCCCTGACCTCAATGGGAAATAAGGCTGCAAGGCTAGGTTGATTTTGATTGTGGAAGGCTTTCAGTGTCACCCTGGGGCAGAGACATTTTATCTTAGAGGCAGTGGGGAGCCCCAGAGCTTCTTGAGTGAAGGAGTAACTTGATTGGACTTGCCTTGGTGAGCTGTTTGACACTTTTGTGCTATTCCGAGCATAAGAGGAAGCATTTAGTGGAAGATAGAGCCATGTTATCAGAGGTGGACTGCAGTGAGGGGTATGTACAAATTCTCTATTTCTCGGTGTTGAAAGGAATAAGAAATGAATGCTTTTGTGTTCGGGAAGGAATCCATCATAGGCAAACAATGAAGTGCAAAGGGTGAGAAAACGAAACTCAGCTGTCACGTCATCTTGGGGTGCAGAGGGACAGAGGGGGCACAGAAAAGCACTGGGAACGAGTCATCTTGGGGTACAGAGGGACAGAGTGGGGGCACAGCGAAGCACTGGGCACGGTTGCTTTCTTGGAAAGCGTCAGTTTGGAGTTATTTCTGCTTACTAGCTTTCTCTGGTTGTGGATGGAAAGAAATCCTCTGAATGGGCTTGAAAGGAAGGGGAAGCTGGTTAATGTGTCTGGCTTTGGCTAGGACTCAAGTGCCTTTTTTCTCATTACCCATTTCCCTGGTGGTGAGTGTTGGAGTGCACAGCTGGGGGAAACCGGTGCAGCAGCTTGACCTCTGACCAGTTCCTCACCCTGGATACAGGCTGGGGCAGAGATAGCCCTGTGACTGAAGCTTGATGGGAGAGAGGAGTTTAGGCCCCTGACATGTCACAAGACACCTTCATGCCCCCAGTAGTGGGTGGCTTGGGGGAGGCCTAGAATAGATCACTATGGCATTGATGAAAGTGCTATTTCAGGATGAAGTGGGGGGGGGTGGAGGCCTGGGAGCCCAGTTAGGCCAGGGCTGCAATAACCCAGCCAGAAAGTAATAATGATGGAAGCAAGGACAGCTGGTGGGACTAGAGAAGTCAAGAGGCCTGGAGGAGGCAGGTGGATGCTGAGGACAGTGTGAGTGAGTGAGGTGGGGAGGGGAGGGTGTAGGAGGAGCTCCCCCTCGGGGGGAGGGGGGGGGGCCTTTGGCTGGCTGCTTGGCCTCTGAGCTTGGGGGTCTTCCTAGATGTCCTGGTCAGAGAGAGGGAATGAGTGCCTAGCCGAGTGGCTCTTATCCAGAACTAGTTTGTCTCCCAAGCAGTATCTGCGCTTGGTCTCCTCACTTAGACTCAGACCCAGCCTGGCTACTCAGCTTATCTCAGTGAAACAGGGGCCTAAAGCCTCCTAGCTGAGGGCCAGCCAAGTCTGGTTGACCAGGTCATGGTTGCTGAGGCCTCCCTTATGTGGATGTCAGAGAATGACCAGAAGGGGCCCCCTCATCCCCCAAGCACTGGCCACGGCTGTCCTTCGCGCTCTTCTCTGAATTTGAGGGCTGAGTCAAGGGTGGCTGGGAGGTTGGAGGGACCCGCAGTACTAGGGTAGCTGAGAATGAGCATTTGTTCTAGGCAGCAGTGAAGGGGGCCTGATGTCCAGGACTGAGGTGGGGATCATCCCCACCCCCATCCCATATTCTCTCCTCCCGCTGGAGAAGAGGTTCATTCTGGGGGCCCAGTTTAGGAAGAATATTGGTGAGCTAGAGAATGTCCAGAGGAAGGCCACCAGGATGGAGAGAAGGCCAAGTCTATGGCAGCTGACAATGGCCTCAGAGGCCAGGACTGTTTAGGCTGGAGGAGATAGGACCAGGCCATTGGTAAGCTATGTTGGCCTGGTTCTGCTGGGCAGTGGCAGGCCTAGAAGAGTAGGGGGGAAGTTGCCAAAAGGTGGCTTCGGGTCTGTTGGAGGCCCTGGTTGGAGTTCACCCTTTGAGGTCTCCCTCCCTGGAGGCTTGACCTCAGGGATGCCTGCCATCCCTGCTGAAGAGTCTTGATCAGGAGAAGCTTGAACCAGATACCTCGGAAGCTCCTTCTGGTCATAAGGCAGCCAATGACCCTTCTCAAAATGCCTGTCATCAATGTGGTTCTTTTCCTGTCCATTAATGTATTTTTAAAGCATGTCCTGGGCTAGTGATTCATTGTTTTAAATAGGCTTGGCCTATAATGTCAGCCCTCTCAGTTCCTCCTGGCCAGACCTGGCAGAGGTGGGGTAAATCCCTTAACCTCTTCCTCCTTGTCTCCCCATCTACAAACAGGTAAGGCTCCTCCCCACCAGCCAAGAAACTGGGCCCTGCCTCAAGATCCAGAGGTCAGGGGCTTCTTAGAGGCTTGTGCATGTCTTGAGCATTGGACGGCCTTTTTATGCATCAGGCATACCAACAAGGCAGCCCCTGTGAAGGGCTGGTGTCTGAAGGCCCAGGGCTCAGACCCCCTCCAGCCCAGCTGAGTGATGTTAGCCAAGTAGCTTCCCTTCCCCAGCCTCAAAAATTATTTTAAAGGGTGGGCATTGGGGGGGGGAGGGGAGAGAGAGACAGAGACAGAGAGAGCGCTCCAGAAGAGCTTGGCTTAAATCCTACCTCTACTTACTATGTGATCCTAGATAAGCTACATCACTTTGCCAGGCTTCACTTTCTCAATCTGTGAAATGGGGATAATAATAATGGAGCAGTTGTCTCCCAGGATAGTTGGACAGATCAAAAGAGGTTTTGCTGTGTTAAATGCTTCAAACCAGAGGTTTGCTATGAGTATTAGCAGCATTCATGTTGTTTCAGTGCCCCCCAACTTTCCATTCAGCCTCCCTCACACTCCTCCGGGGTTTGGAGGTACTGATGCCATCTGGGGAGAATGAGGGGAGGCAGCACTCTGGACACTGGGTCACCTCACCTCTCTCATGTTCTTTGAGCTCTTTGAAGGAGCATGGCCAATGGAGCCCCACCTCCCAGCAGGGACTTCCGATGGGATGGGTTTACTTGTCTTGGCTTACTTCCTATTTCATCATTACCACATTGGCGTGGCCTCTGTCTCCTTATTCATAAAGGGCAGGCAGAGGGATGGGGGTTCCACTCCCCTGTTGCAGGGGCCTGGTAGCAGCCATACATGGCCTTGCCTGGCCATGCTGGGCTCAGGTCTAGGGCAGGATCTCCTTTCAGGCAGGCCTGAAGCAGTGAAGACCTGGTGTGCCAGGGTTTGGAAATCCCTTTGCAGACATCTGAGCCTCCCAGTACCCCTGGGAAGTCAGCACTATGCTTATCCCTATTTTATAGAGGAGAAAACTGAGATCCAAGAGATGAAGTGACTTAGCCAGGGTCACCCAGCTGCTAGGAAGTATGTGAGGCCTGTTTCTTGGACCCTTTTGCAGGCATCGCACTGAGGTCTCTTTGGAGCTTGTTTTTTCGTCTCTAAATTAAATCATTCTAGTTCCTTTCCCTTTTCCTCATAGGTCCCATTTTCAAATGTTCTGATCATTTTATTGTTCTTCTCCTGGCCACCCTCCAAGTCCTTCAGATTTATTTCCCTTAAGCTGTGGTGGTAACACTCTAATTCAAGTCAAAACCAAGTAGAAAGGCAGTATCCCACATGGTGTCTCTCCCTGTCATTCCACTTTGATCTGAAACTGGACTGCATTTGTGGTGGTCCACTGTGAGCCCTGGAGCTTCTTCTCAGTGGTAGCCTGGCCTGCTGGGAGAGCGTTGGGTTTGGTATCAGGAGGACCTTAGTTCAGATCCCATACCTGATACTTACTACTGAGCTAATTACTTCATGACTGAGTCTCTGCTTCCTTATCTGTAAAATGGGGCTAGCAATGCCAATAGCCTCTGTCTCAGGGTGAGGTGGGTAGAAGGGAAGACTTGTGTATTTGTATAGCTCTTGGCCACATTTAAAGGACTGGAAATGTGCCTAGCACATAACAAATGTTCATTGCTTGGTTGCTTACTTGCTTGACAGTGATTCTTCACTGAAGGGAGGGTGTCTGAGGCAGGGTGTGGTGGTAGATGGAGATGACAAGATTGCTTGTCAGGGCTTCTGCCCCTAAGCATTGTGGGGATGTTACATTTCTCAGAGGTCAGCTCATCTGTGACCCTCTTGGGTTTGCCTTGCTTGGCTTTACAGAGACAGAAGCCAAGGCCCTGAGAGGGGAAGGCATGTGTCCTCCTCGAGGGTCACCAGGCCAGTGGCAAAGGCCAGGAAGCCAGCTCCTAGTAACTCCAGGTCTGGGATCTTCTGGCACCCTACTTTAAAGCAAGGCAGGGCCATAGGCTTCACCTTGGCCATCCAGCTGGCAGAAACTGCATCCTGCACTCCCCTCCCCCCCATCACAGCAGCTTCCTGAGGGAGCCCAGAAGCATCAGAACCAGGCCCTGACTTCAAGGTCATCCATGTTGTCTCTCTATATCAAGAGATGCCCACTGTGTGCCAGGCCCAGCCTCCCATCCAGAGCCAGCACGCCATGCAATTTCTTCACCTTAGAGAACCTTAGCAGAGGCTTGCATGGCCCTTGATGCCATCCCATTGGGCAGGAAGTGGGCTCCCTGAAGGATGGCCCAGGTAGCAATCCCATGTCATCAGGAGGGTTGCAAACAAGGCTTGATTGGCTCAGAGGTTGTGTGGCTGCCCATCCTCTCCCCTCGCTATGGGATCAGGACTGCTTGGCCTGGCCTTCAGTCTTCTGTCCGTACCCCTTGTTCTGGGAACTGAATTAACAAGTACATGTTAGCTTAGGAGAGATAGAGATTACCATAGTGCTGGTCTGCACAGGGGAGAGAGGCTGGGCGCTTCAGAGAAACACAGCACCTGTGCCCTTCTCACGTTGCTCGCCTGGGTCTCTGAAGGGAGACAATAGGAGCAGCTGCAAATCCTTGTCTGTAAGGACACAATGTACAGCGGCTTCCTGAAGCCTCACAGCAGGAACATGGACTGGAGGGGTCATTAGCCCTGTAGTACAGAGAGAGAAACTGAGGTGGAGCCACATAACTGGGCCACAACAGAGCTGGCCTTGGCCCCGGGACTCATGCTGTAGCAGACAATTGCTTCATCCAGTCGATGTCTGTCTAGCCCAGCCCATCACAGTATAGGCCAAGGCCACTGTGGAGCTAAATTCCGATTTATTTCACTAGTGGGGCTGCTGGTGCTACCAGGTATGGAGAGGCAGCCCTTAAACTCAGGAGCCCAACAGCAGTCAGAGCAGTGGCACCAGCCATCAGGCTTGACACCAAGTGTGTGGATGGCCCACCTCTGCAAATACGTACCTCCCGAAGACAGGCAGCCCAGTGGCTGGTATCTGATCTTCCCAATGTTCCAAGAACTCTTCTTCCTTGGCAAGTCTGAAGCTTGGACTTGGAGAGGACTCAGAGGCATATGGTACCTTTGCCTACCTGAGCCTTCGTCTCCATATCCGCAGAATAGTACACTGAGTTGTCGGGAAGACAGATTGTCGTAAAGTAATCTCTAAGGGAAAACTGTTATTGGGAGTGGCATCATGGGGCAGGGGAAAGGATACTGCCTTGACAGTCAAGGGACCCAGGTTCAAACTCTAGCCCTGTCAATTTGCTGACTACATGGCCTGGGGCAAGTCATTTCTCTCTGGGCCTCTGTAAAATAAGGGAGTTGGATTAGATGATCCCAAAGGTCTAAATAGACATGATCCCATTATATAGAGGAGGCTTCTGGGACCCAGGGAGGTCACCTACCTTGCCCAAGGTCATATACCTAGTACATGGCAGAGTCAAGATTTGGCCCCATTTTCTTTCCATGACACTGCCTTTATTGAAATGAGATTGGTCTGGAGCCAGGGTACAGGAACAATCAGGATTATTTAGCAGCTAGTCAGAATCAGTGACCTGAGTTTGAGGCCCAAGCCTGGCACTGTTGTGGTTGTGTGACCCTGACCCAGTCATTGCCTTCCCTGAGCTGCACTTCCCTTAGCAGTGAAATGTTAGCATAGAGGAGAGAAGGTTCAGAGTGGCCATCATGCCTGGCTTCAAGACTTCTTAACACACGTCATAGAAAATACTGCAAGACCATGCTCTGCACCCCCACTCCCTTAAGCACATCCTGTATGGATGGCATCATCTCCTCTTGACATTGTGCTCAAGCTCTGCATTCAGCAGGGTCTGCCCTCCCCCATTCTGGCCCCCGGCCTTGGACCCAAGCAGCCTGAGCTTCATTAGCTTTCTTTGGCTGCCCAGTTAGACTGCTGAGTCATCCCTAGCTGTGGCCTAGTCCCTCCAAGCCACCAGGCCCGACCAGCCTGCCCTTCAGTGGCTGCTTGACTGACCCAAAGTATAAGCCTTTCAGATCTAGCCTCATCACACTACATCTCCGCAGGTTCTTCTCTCTGCCTTTTTCTGATTTGTCATCTAACACATTAGCTATCCGTCTTAGCACCACGTCCTCCGGCAGCTTGCCAAACAGCCCAACTCTGCCTTCCTCCATGTCATTGATGAAAAGCCTGGTGCAGTGACAGGGCTCAATGATAGGAGTGCAAGGAACGAGATGAGCCTGGACCCCTCTCTGGGTCCTGCCAGCTCCGAGGATCCAACACAGGGCCGCAGAGACCTCCTCAAGAGACTGCTGCCTTCCTACCAAGTCCACACTTGGCCCATCGAGCCCCTCTTCTCTCTTGAAAGATGGTGAGTAATGCTTTCCCAATTCTGGAATGGCCTGGATGAGCCCTCTGAATTCAGCAGGTAACCTTGGTCATGACCTTTGAGCACATCTGCTTCCACCCCCTTGTCTTACAGGGGCCAAGACTGACCTCAGAGACAGCAGATGCAGAGAACAAACCCTAATGGCCTGCTCCTCCCAGCTCTGATTCCTTCTCTTCCCATTGCATCAAGGCACAGTCCTCTTATCTCTCTAGGCCCAGATTGAAAAATCAATGGACATGTTCTCCCCCATTAAAAAGAATAAACCCAAAGGAGGGTTCCTATCAAGCTCCTGGGTGATCTGGTGAGAAAGGCCAAAGGCTAGCAGCTGAAGGAATCCCTCAGAGGCCCAGCAGCTCCTTACCTTGAGTGGCATTTAGGCAACCCCAAACCAAGGTAGCCAGCCCTGTGGGGGTGGTGAGCCTAGACTTGGCCAGCCTGGCTTCAGATCTAAGCTTGGCCACAGTGAGAGTACATTTGGAATCAGAGGACCTGGGTTCCAATCCTGAGTCTTTTGCTTTCTACCGGTGTGCCTTAATACTTCCTTCGACTCTGGCTTTCCACCTTGGGGTCCCAGCAGCCCGTTATTACTTTTGCCCCCTGTTTGCTTCCTTGATGTCTGCTGGGTTTGGCTGAGGTGACTTTGGCAAAGGATTCTCTGAATTTGATGTCTCCTTTGTGTTCATGCCTGGATCCCTGGCTGTCTGTTGTCTCAGGGGCCACAGTGGGTAGTGATCACCATGGGGGCCCATGTAGAATGTGGAAACTCTTAGAGTAGGGCTTCACCAGGAAGGCCCTGCTCCCATGACATCCCTGTATAAGCAAAGGCTGCTATGGGTCCTGGCATCCTCTGGGGCTTGGGCAGCAGGAAGCTGTATGTGGGCCCCCCAACCCTCCTTGGTCTCTGAGGCCCACCCCACTCCTGGGCAATCAAGGCTGCGCCAAGGATGCCTGTTCTCTGTCCTGGGACTTATTTTTAACTCTCATTTACTAGAGGCTGAAGGTTCCATCTTCTCCACTCCACATGTGCCTCACCCCCACCCCCACATGTGTTCTCTTATCTTCTTGTCTCTGAACTCTGGTTCCCCTTGGTCAGGGCCCTTGCCACCCTTCAGCACTTTCTCTGGGAGTTGGCAACTATCCTGGCGCAGCCCAGGAACTCTACATTTTCCTATTTCTCCCTGCTCAGAAGGAAGAGGGAGAAGTGGCGCCAGGGTCTGAGTGCTTCCGATTTCCCACCTTGCCCCTTCTTACTACCCTTAGTGGCTGCCCAGGGTCATGCTGGGCCAGGGGAGTAGTAGAATTGTCTTGTATCACCATGTGGTTTGACTGATGTTAGCCACTCCTAAGAGCAGTAAAGGGTGTGTGTGTGTTTTCGTTCCTTGTGCAAATGGAGTGACTTGGGCAGGTTGCTGGCACATTTGGAGTTGTGGTCAAAACTGTGCCCAGCATTGCCTTCACTTCACCTCTGTATTTCTTCAGTGCCTACTAAGTGCCAAGTGTTCTGTGGGAGGGGCAGGAGGAGGGAGCTGCCTTCAAGAAGCTTACATTTTGCTGAAAAGAAGAAAATAGGTAGAGATTAATATATTGTACAAAGTTATTTTGCCATGTATAACAGCTGATGGTGCCACAAGTGTCAGAGTCAGGCAAAGCAGTCCTTGTGGCAGAGGGGGCAACACATTTGAGCTGAGTCTTGATGGAAGCTAGAAGTTCCAAGAGGTAGAGGTAAGAAGGGAAAGCATTCCAGGCATGGGAGACTGCCTGTGCAAAAGCACAGGGGTGGGAGATAGAATGGGTGTGACTGGAGCATGGAGTATGTGATGGGGAGTAATGAGATGTACCTGGAAAGACTGGCTAGAGCCAGCCTTGTTGAAGTGCTTTAAATGTACTTTCTCCTGAAGGCCTTAGGGAGACACAGAAGGGCTCTGAGCAGGTAAGCACCATAGTTAGAGCTCTGGTTTGGCAGCTGCATGGAGTGGAGGTGACTTTAGGAGGGAAGCACAAGGCTCACTGGGGTAAGTGTTCCCTTTAGCTCTGTGCTTCCTTCCGTCCTGTTGAGGAAACTGAGGCTCCAGTGAGGTAAGCAACTTGCCCAAGATCCCAGCAGTAAGTACCTGAGGCAGGATTTGAACCCACTTCTTCGAGCTGTAAGCATAATATCCTGTGCATTCCAGGGCAAGGGGCTGAGGGGATAGTCTTGTCTTGGGAAAGAGCACCTAGTTTGGAAGCAAAGGACTTGGGTGCAGATCCCAGCTTTCCATTTGATATCTGTGTGACCTTGGGCAAGTTACTGCCCCTCAGGCCTCTTTGCTCCATGAAAATTCTTTACATCTGGCCTGGGACATTCTTTTCTTATCTGAGGGCCCAACCCCCTCCCTCTGCATGGCAGAGCCCAACAGTAGTTCTCTCCCAGGCAGAGTTAGGGAGGATACAGCTGGGCACCCCAGCTGGCACCTCTGGCTGCCCTTTGGATCTCTTAGCAGCCACATGGATGTTGGAAGCCTGTTATAAAACATCTTGCCCTGCCCCCATATGCCAGGCACTGTGTATCGATGTACATTTTTCTTTTGCTAGCGTGTGCACCACCGTTCCTGGGCAGTAATGCTTCTATGTGGGAGGATGGCATTGTGTATGTTTCAGCCTTTTAAGGGGCCTTAGAGTTAATAATGCGGTTGGTTTCTAAAGGGTTGCCCAGCTCCTGCTGGCCCTGGTTGGGCTGGGCTCACTGGGACAGGGCCAGATCTCTTAGAATGTGCAGCCTGGAGTACTCTGGAAAGGTAAAGCCATCTGTGTGTCCATCTGTCCATCTGTCTGTCCATCCTGAGCCAGAAGGAAAGAAGGTAGAGCCGAGGCTCCCGTGGGCCCAAGGAGTCACCAGGGCCCTTTCAAAAGTGGCCACGCCCTGGCCTCACTGCAGCATGCTTGAGGGGCCAGGAGTCTGAGTCGAGGGCAGTGCTGGGGGCAGCCAGTATCTTCTCTCTCTCCCCACAAATGGGTGCCCGAGCCACCCAGCTAGGCCCTTTGGGGGAAGTGTGCAAGTCGGAGCATCCTAACTTAGAGCTGTAGGGGCCCTCAAGGGCTCCTACTCCAACCAGCTCTTTCTACACAGCACAATGAGGAGACCCAGAGAAGAGAAAAGAAATAACCCAAGGGCAAACAGCTAATACAGGGCAGGTGCCAGATTTGAACCCTGAGTCTCTGCCTCCAGACTTTTGGGGTCTGTTTCTTCTATGGGTTTGCTAAAGGTAAAACTTAAGTATTTGAAGGCCCCTGAGGTCACCAAGATGCCACTTTGCTAAATAGCTGGGTTTGGGGGGAGGGGATGCTTGGTTCAGGGGGCTCTCACAGAGGTCGCCTAGAACAGGGCCCAGAGCAAGGCCAGGGCTGCCCTTAGAGAGAAAAAAGGACTGGCTTATGGAAGAAGGAGTTTTCAGGGTCACAGGCAGTAAGGTGAGTTTGGAACTCTCCTCCTCCTGACTCTAGCTCCAACCTTGTAGCTGCTGGCTCACACTTCTAGAAAGATCTGCATGCAGGCCCTATCTCTGTCACTGACTGTGGGGCCACAAGGGAAGTGATTTAAATTTCTGATGGACAAGAGACAGACATGTTGCAGATCTGCACCAGATGAAAGCATTTCCACACTGGGAGTTCCCCACTTAGCTACAATCAAAGGTTCAGACTTTGTGTGTATATGTACATATGTGAGAAAGACAGAAAAAGACAGGAGAGGAAAGTGTGTGTATATATTTATGTGTGTATGATGAGGTTGTATATGTGTGTGAGGCAGGGAGGGGGTGGGTATATGTGTGGTCTGTGTGAGTGTGAGTCTGTATAGTGTGTGAATGTGTATAGTGAGTCTGTATAGTGTGTGACTGTGTATAGTGAGCCTGTATAGTGTGTGACTGGGTGTGAGTGAGTCTGTATACTATGTTACTGTGTGTGAGTGAGTCTGTATAGTGTGACTGTGTGAGTCTGTATA
>NW_027187258.1:510148-510941 GCF_028583685.1 Petaurus breviceps papuanus | reverse complement strand
TGAGTGAGTCTGTACAGTGTGTAAGAGTGTGTGGGAGTGAGTCTGTATAGGTTGTGAGTTTGAGTGAGTATTGTGTGTAAGAGTGTGTGTGAGTGATTCTGTACAGTTTGTGACTGTGTATGAGTGAGTATGTATAGTGTGTTTCTGTGGGTGAGTGAGTCTGTATAAAGTGTGACTGGGTATGAGTGTGCGTTATAGTGTGTGACTGTGTATGAGTGATTCTGTATAGAGTGTGACTGTGTGAGTCATTGTGTATATTGTGTGTGTGAGTCTGTACAGTGTGTAAGAATATGTGTGAGTGGGTCTGTATAGTGTGTGACTGTGTGAGTGACTGTATAGTGTGTGACTGTGTGTGAGTGAGTCTATATAGTATGTGACTGTGTCAGTCTGTACAGGGTGTGACTGTGTGTGAGTATGTATAGTGTGTGACTGTGAGTGAGTCTGTATAGCGTATGGCTGTGTGTAAGTTACTCAGTACAGTGTGTATGAGAATGTGTGAGTCGGTCTGAAGAGTGTGTGACTGTGTAAGTCTGTACAGTGTGTAAGCAAGTGTGAGTGAGTCTCTGTAGTGTGTAACTGGGTCAGTGAGTCTGTATACAGTGTCACTGTGTGTGAGTCTGTACAGTGTGTAAGAGTGTGTCACTGAGTCTGTATATGTGACAGTGTGTGAGTGAGTGTGTATTGTGTGATTGTATGAGTGAGTCTGTATAGTGTGTGACTGTGTGAGTGACTGTGTATAGTGTGTGACTGTGTGAGTGAGTCTCTATAGTGTATGACTGTGTGTGAGTATGTA